>NC_058406.1:121636064-121863463 GCF_002201575.2 Neomonachus schauinslandi | reverse complement strand
AGGAAGGAAGGAAGGAAGGAAGGAAGGAAGGAAGGAAGGAAGGAAGGAAGGAAGGAAGGAAGAAAGGAAGGAAAGAAACGAAGTCTCAGAAGTCTCGGTGTCATTGGTACCATGTATTTTCACAGCAGGCTGCCTTGATGATGGTTTGGTATCTGTTTCCTTTTCTCTGCATGTTTATCGAATATAGTTTTCTGTGAACTTGAAGCCGTGGACCTAAGGTCAATGAAATACAGATGTATTATTTTGTCCTGAACAAATTGTATGGGATTTGTAGGGGTCAGCAAGTCCAGACAAATTTCCGTTTTGGACCCCCCTCCACAACGGAAACATTTTTGAAAGCTCCAACTGCTCATGAAACTAGAGGGGGACTGAGTAAAACTTACCTGTAGTGGGAGAAAAATACAATACTGTCTTTTGAGAGGTAAGGGCACTGATTTCGGGTCAAAGATGATGGATCTAAATGAAAGGACTCTCCCCCTCCCTCTCCCTCCTCCTCCCTTGGCAGAGTTCCACTGTTGTTCTTCCTCCCAAGCTCTAGGAAATGTACATTTCAAGCAAAAGTCGACTTACCCAACCTTGTGGTTTCCCAAGAACCCAATATCTGTTATCTGATCCTGGTGTTTTATATTATTAAGCCTGTGAGGAGATCTCAAATTTCCAACATCCCATTGATTTTCCTGCTCGAAACTATAATCTTCTAGTTCTGCATACTTGCTTCATTTAAAATCCAAATCCTGCCCCTGACTCCATCATCCATGTTGTAAATTATTTGTTTGACAGCTGAGAAATATCTTATTGTGGAGTCCTGGATTGTCATAAGGGCTTTATTCCTGTCATAAGTGCTTCTGAATGCTAATGTCCTGCTCTAGAGATTTACAAACACAACCAGAGGGCTTCGTCCCAAATCTGTGTATACAAAACCAGAGAAACTACGAGAAAGGGCTCACATTTTGAGTAATCAGGAATAGCAAGAACTTTGCCTAGGGACTGTCTTTTCACATAAGGGTAGCTGACTTGTTATGTATCACAGTGATACGTGGTCTCCCAGGAGCAGAGGACTCAATTTATTCAGGAAATATCTACCATGAACCGAGCACCTACTAGGTAGAGGCTGTGCTAGGAGCTGAGAAGAAAAATAGTAGCAAACAGCTCTTTTATGGGCACTGTGCTCTACTTACCCCTTCTCCCCTTGGTGAGCAGGCTTTGCATTCTCATCAATAACAGCTCTTGTGGAGTGCAGGGCCCAGAGGTGTGAGCGGGTGGGAGCGCGCTGCCCTGTCCCAGGGGACGCGTGTGTATTCTCCGTCCTGGCCTCGGGCTCTCGGGGATGACAGGTTCTGTAACTGACATGTTCATCCACACGGCCACAAGGAGGGGTGGCAGGACGGGTCATTTCTGTCTTTTGGTAGCAGTGTCTTCCCCCGGACTCCGGTTGCTGGCACGGACTAATGCTTCAGGAAGGCAAACGGGTCTAACCCTTTCCTTAAGGAAAAAGATTGTATGGGGGAAATAGAGCAGGGGCCAGAAGGTTAGAGTAGCTTACACTGGAACATGCATGTAGGGAGACGTACGTCCAGCATGAAATTTAGTCATCAGAGCTTGGCCTAAATTCAGATCATTCTGTTCTAGTCCTCTCTGGCGTGGAGTGTCACCTGATCATATGCAAATTGGGCAACCATATATCATTACTCCCTTTTGTGTCCTGTCATTCCTAAATAATAGACTGCTTAGAGAAAGTTTCTTGTGGTAATTTGAAAACGTAGGTCTGTCAGCAGAGCTTTATCTTTATGCACTTGCCCTGTATCTCCATGGGTGCGGCAGGTAAGAGGACGTGCAGATCTCCGTATCCCAACAGCTCTGAAACCGAGAAGGAGGATGGCTTGTGGTCATAATATGTACAGTAGCTCCAACATGGACTGAGTAATTTTTAATCAGGAAGAGTGCTTTTTATTTTTATTTTTTGGAAGCGTGATACAATGCTGAAAGGAGAGGTTACACAGAAATTTTAAAACACGCATGCAAAAAGATAGGCAATCTACTAAAAACTCAGCATTCCAAAGCATGCCCCTGGGCTGAAGTGACCTTGTGATAACACTAATAAATGAATGTTAATTTTCCAAGCTCTCTGTGCACCAACCCCTTTGGACTTCTCAAGAGGACAGTGTTGTCTTATGTTAAAAGAGGGAGTGGATGGCTCACTATTGGTAAAACAGCTCAGACATAGCTCTATTGATTTTGGAACAAAGACATGGAATAGTGTTTTGTGTGTCTAGGATGTCATCATATGAGCTCACATCAGCTCTAAATTGGGTATTTGGAGGCTACTGCATTCTTTGGTCAGATTCCAACTTGAACCCTCAATGTCTGCATTTTTTCTGTCCCTGCATCTCTGAACAAGAATGATGGTGAATGACGATGCCACCCAGTACATCCAGTGCTTCTCAAGCTGCTGGTGTGTTTTGGTTCAGCTTTTGTGATTTTTTTTTACTACCAGATTTGTGACTTAAAAAAAAAATCTCTCAGCAAAATATTTCTGTTATAGTATGATGTCTTGTTTAGAAAGGTTAATAAACATTTTACAGAACACATTCATGTTTCGTTCTACTGATTGCTTGACACTCATTTTAATCTTCATCAGGCTAGCAGTGAGCAAATGGTTCCTGTTTCCCATTAGATTCCTCCACCCTCCATAATGAATGAGCTGTTGATTTGATTTCAATGAATTCTCTTTGGTGAACAATCCACTATAACAAATGCTTTCTTTGGCCATAAAATCATGTGTCCTTCATACAAAACTGCTATTTCTGGGGCATTTTGTGCCTTTGTAGGGCATAGTTCTGTTCTTGGGGGCTCCTATAGTCAGCAACAACCTGCTTTCCTTTCTTCCCCATGACGCTTAAAAAATTATTAAGGTAGTTTTTCCATGCTTTCTCCATAATTGTACAAAGACTCTAAAGCAGAGCTGTCCAAGAGACATATGAGGCAATCTACAAATGTGGGTCACATATGTAACTGCTCCTTTTCAAAGAGCCATATTTTTAAAAAGTAAAAAGAAGGAAATGAAATTAATTTTGATAATAGATTTTATTTAATCCATTGGATAAATAAAATGTAGTATATCCCTATAGTAGAATATTTTTTAGTCATAAAAGGAATGAAATTCTGATACATGATATAACATGGATGGACCTAGAAAACATTATCCTGAATGAAATTGGCCAGATGCAAAAATACAAATTGTATGATTCCATATGAGGTATCTAGTGTTGTCAAAATCAAGGCAGGAAGTAGAAACATGGTTACCAGAGACTGGGGGGAGGGAGAAACAGGGAGTTAGTGTTTAATGGGTACAGAGTTTCAGTTTGGGAAATAGAAAAATTCTGGAGATGGATGGTGGTGATGGTTGCACAACAATATGAATGTTCTTAATGCCACTGAATTGTACACTTGAAAAGGATTAAAACAGTGTATTTTGTATTATGTATATTTTGCCGTAGACACACACACAAGGATCAGATCATGCTGTTCTTTTGCTCAGAAACCGCCATGGTCTTCCCATCACATTATGAACAACATCCAAATGCCCTTTCCATGAACATTGCATTCCTGTGATCTGGTACCTGACTTCTGCGGCTACCTTTTCCTGCCTTTGCTATTTACAAGCCGTGTGATCGTCTGTAATTTACTTAACCTGCTTAAGCTTCGCTTCTTTATATATAAATGTGGGATAATTTCAGGATCTATCAACCACATGGGATTGGTGAGGATTAAATGAAATGATGCATGTAAAGTGCTTAGCACAGTGCCTGCCTGCACATAGTAAAGTCTAAATAAAGGCTTAGCTATTAAAATTTGTAGTTGTTATGTGTATATTTTTTTCATATCAAATGTTAAGCACATTATATATATATAATTAATTAATTACTTTATAAGATCTGAATAAAAGATACAGCAGGCAAATTCCTGGTGTGTGAATACAGAGGGGGCAAGAATATGTTATAGGGTTACTTGTTGAAGAGTGGTCAACGGAAGCACATTGACATGGGCTTTAGGACAACTTGATCTAACGTGGGGATGAAGACAAAGCTTTCTTCAGAACAGGTTACTCCCATGTAGGCAGCACTTCACAGTGGTCACTTCTGTTGAGCTGCTTGTGGGGCATTTCTCATGCTTTTTGCCGAGCATAACATTGGCTAAAGAAAACTGGGCCATATCAGAAGTATCCGATATTTTCACAGTTCAGCACTTCCCCATGAACAATATTTAGAGGGAATTCATTGTTCCACAAAATTAGGCAGACACAACTTGCACTCACAAAAAGCTATTCCCAAGGGAGGGTTCATTTGCGTGGGTCCACTTTGACCCTCCTCCCCTCCCCCACAGCCAAGATCTGGGCCAACAGGCCAAACAGGCTCACCTCTCTGTGTGTGATCAAATCGTCTTGTTTTTACCAAGATGAAAATTTGAATCAATAAGATGTGGTTATGTCATAGTATTTTTCTTTTTCTTTTTCTTTTTTTCCTTTTCTTTCTTTTTTCTTTCTCTCTTTCTTTCTTTCTTTCTCTCTTAACAAAAACTTAGAAGCAACCCTTTGAATCATTTATAGGGTAATCACTTTGTTTACTACTACATGCATGGTGAATGCAGTCCAACCCTGAACATCTAGAGTCTGGAGACCTTTGCTGTCGGTTTTTGGGGGCTCCTTCTCTGTTTTCTCCCACTGCCTAGCGTTTGGTGATTTCCTCTCGAGTTGGCTAGCAACAAGGGAATGCTAGAAAAATTCACACTAGTTCAAATTAATTAACAGGCTTTGGGGAAAAGGTGAAAACATACTTAAAATGAACTAAGTTTTGGTTCTATGATCTACTCGAATCCTGGAAACAGCATTGGGTCGTTAAAAAAAAAATCACTATACAGGGGCGCCTGGGTGGCTCAATCCGTTAAGCTTCTGACTCTTGATTTTGGCTCAGGTCTATGGTCTCAGGGTGGTGAGATCGAGATGTGAGTCTGGGCTCAGTGCTGGGCATGAAGCCTGCTTAAGGGTCTCTCCCTCCCCGCAACACACTCTGTCTCACATTTCTCTCTCTAAAAAAAATCACTATACAAAAAAATGAAGAAAATGCACCTCCAGAACCTTTCCTAGCTAATTCTCTGGCCAAGTAATTTCTCTGTGGGCCTTGGTTTCCTTCCCAGTTAATAGTAGTATCGCCAGTTCTACAATATAGGAAGTGTTGGCTCTACAGCAACTCTTACCAACTTACAAGCGAATTAAGGATCAAACACCCAGGAATGCAGGTTTGAGTTCATTGCTAGCTTATTGATTATTTTTACCAGGAAAGGACGGGGAAATTATTTAACATAAGGAATTATTACCTCACAAGACTACTGGAATAATGGATTTGCATGTGGGTGGTGGTGGGGCACAATTTTACATTACATGTTATCCTGACAACCAAGTTTAAAGTAAACCATTACCGGTAAGATGCTGTCAAACACACAAAGGATTTGAAACTCTGAAAAATGTACAGGAACAGTTAAGGGCTGAATTAGATGAACAAAGTGAGACCTGTATTTTGGCTATTTTACATTATTTCACATTTGTTTTTGCTTTCCATTTCTTAAATTTGACAATAATTTTAAAAAAATTACTGATCCAGGCTCTGTTTCACAGATGACCAAAGAGCTTCAAGATATAACTTAAATTTTATTTATTCTGATTGCTATGTTGAAACAAAACTGTGCCCAATAAGTATTTTATTAAAAGGTATATTTTCCGTAATTGTTAGGAGACTTCATTATCAGAAGATATGCTGTGGAAGTAGAAAATATAGGGAGGGTGTTTATGGAAACCTTAGATATAGAGTCAATTATTAAAAATTTTATTTAATATGAACATAAAACTGTAACATTGGGCTTAAGAATATGAACATGTCATATTTTTGGTTTTATATTTTGGTGGATAACTGAGTTTTACATTGGACTATTGAGTAATAGAATAATGAAATTTGTGGCTTTCTTGAGGAAACTATTTGCTTTTTATTTTTGTCATGTCAAAGGAAAGGTAGCCTTCTTGTCTGTTTTGCATATAATGAGAAAAATGAGAATATACACAAACATAGGAAAGGAAGCCACCAGGTCTAGAATTCAACATTTCAGACTCAATTTTCAGAAAGGATTTCTCAGTTAGGCTTTCTGTGCCCAGCAGACCCAGAGCCTTAGGGAAGGGAATGTAGGTATCCTGGCCTCCAAATGCTTTTCCTATGTAGGTTGTGGCGTATGTCACAATCTCTAGGCGCACAATTAAAATTTGTAAAAGGCTGTCAGAAAAGCAACAGTGTGCTCCTAAATTATTTAAAGTATTCAGGTATGTGTCATATTCAGCTCTTCTGAATAGGGTTCTACTGTTTCTACAGTTTCTTCCAGTGGCCCTTGCAGGAGGGGACGGTTGAGTCCTGTGAACCTCAGCCACTGTGTGGCAGAGAAGAAATACCTCTTTGTATAATAAAAGGCTTTTTCCCCAGCAGAGCATCCTTTTGTGGGCACATCACCCAGATGTCCATTTCCCCTTGTCTCCAGGGGTGAACCAAGCAACAGAGCAGCATAAAGAGGATTCAAAACACTATTTTCTCCAATCTCCATCCTCCCCAATGTCACTCGATTTCCTCTTTCAACACGTTAAGCACTATTAGAAACTAACTTGTTTCATTAGATTTTGCTTTATTCAAAATGTTTCTCAGGGTTGGAGGAATGGATGTCTGAAGGCTGTAAGGCATACAGCTTTCCTTTTCCAGATATAATTAACTTCATATATAGGAGGACAGTACAAAAATGGAAAGTTTGAATATATGTGATGAGTCATTTCTAGTGAGTTGAGGATAGCCCGAATGTTTCTTAGGTGATCTTCATTCTTATTGCTATTTGGTTAGCTCCTGATTGCTCAAAGTTACTTAATGCGTTCATTTCACAATGTTTGTCTATAAACTAACTTTATTAGAATGAGGAATATGCACCAGAAAGAATGCAATCTATTAAGATAAATATTAAAACAAAGTAGATAATGGCCTTAATAAATTCATAGTGTATATACTATGTCACAACTTTTATATTCTTAATAGATTTCTTTTGTCTTGCAAACAATAATGAAGCAATATTATAAATATAAGGAAATAAAAAATGAAGCATCTCACTGATATATATTACTCCTATTTTAATTATTCAACTTATTTTAGATTATTAGACTGAAAAATATGTATTTGAACCATATATACAATGAGTATTGCTTTGTTATTACAGGACTAAATTACTTATCTGATTCAGACAATTTAAAAAGGTAGAATATCAAACTAACCAGTTGAATAATACAATGAATTTTGGAATCATATAAAATAAAGAATCAAAAGACTAAATTTACATATGCACATTTTCCCTACCAATCTCCAGTTTAAAACATCAAAAATATAGTTTTCTTTCTTCCTCTGCTCCTTATCATGAGGAGAGGGTAAGAGGGTGGAGGGGGCACCCAAGAAAATGGAGATGAGAACTAATTTTGGTAAAGGACACAGACCAAGAATAAGAATTGTAAGATCTAGACTGGGCTCTAAATTGGACCGTCCAGTCTTGTGTGAGTCACTCCCCTCTTTGTCTATTGAGATAGCAGCATGTAGAGAAATACATATCCCTGGATTGAAATCCTCATTTCAGCTCATTTTTTAAATGTGGCTCTCAACAGTTACGCTCCAAGGTTGTTGGGAGAATCCAATGAGATTACATTGGTAAAACATCTAACATGGCGTTTGGTCCATGACACATACCCGGTAGGTAGAGCTCTTCATTATTTTCAAAGGAAGTGGTTAGATCCATTCTCCATGAGCTGTAGTATTCTGTGATCCAGGAACTGATTACTGGCATGACATTTTGGCTCAGGTAATCTGCTGACACCCTATCCCCATCACATATGTAGCAGCCATGCCCTAGTGGGAGATCCCAGTCACACACAGCAGGTCATGTTACAGACAAAGACATTGGCTCAGGTTAGTCTAGTGGCAAGCATGGAAGCAGGACACCCCAAAACTGTGTAAACACAATGTTACCCAGAATTGTGGAAATGTGCCTCAGCCATGTTTTAGTCCTCCACCATGACTGACTGACCAATTTTTTTCCCCAAGGCTCTTATAAAATCAGAGATGGAAGCTAGCCCCAGATCATAGCCCTGTGGTTCTCTGTCATATACATTCTCTTGGTTTCCATCCAGCCTTATTTTAAATATCCTTAGGGATGGGCTTTCATCACTTTTCTTGCAATATTTTTCTTAAATAATAATTTTTACTGTCAGAAAGTTTTCTCTCCCATTCAGGGTAAATTTTTCTTTCCTTCCTTACACTTCTAGCTAAACTGTCCTAAACATGATTGAATAATTCTCACTGCCTGTTCAGTATTTCTCCTGTCAGATTTTTGTCGTCAATTATTGGTCCCCCCTCAGCCATTACTTAGCAACACCAGACATAATCTTTATCTTTAATCATTTCTCATAACTCACTCCTCCATCACCACCATCATTATTCCTCCTCTGAATTAATCCATCTGCTCTTCTGAAGGTAACCTCAGTGTCTTAGGAGCCTGTTCCCTTTGAAGTAAAACACATACCTATATTTATTTTAAAATTTTTACTGAAATAATATAACAGCCCAGAAAATTTTGAAAACGTGTTATTGACATGTTATTCTAACATGATGGCTATTATTTCTGTCTTTTCCATGTTTGTTTTTCAAAGGCAAAGATGTGGAAAAAAATGTTTACTTATATAATGTAGGTGAGATTTAAAACCAACACCATTATTCTAGAAGTTAATTTGCCATATATATCAAAGCTTTTAGCTTATGTTCTTTGATGGAGCACTTCCACTGATAAGAAAGAGAAAAAATTGTTACATTTGATTTAAAGTAAGTTATTGCAAGAGTGCACCCTCTGGAACCTAACTTGGTATATTTAGGCAAGGTTCAGATAAAATCTTACAAACCAATATTATACTGCCTAGGACTCTGTGGAGCAGAAATGCCTGTAGATTTTGTTGTTACTGTTGTGAAGAAGATGGACACTGTGTGATAGACTTTGCCCACGAGGAGAGTCCAATCCTGGTCCTCCAAAAATTAAGTTTGAAAAAACAGACGTATAGAGGCATGCAAATCCTGTCTCCTCTTGGAAGGAGAAGGTGGGGCAAGCAGTCAAGGCTTGCCTCATGGTTTTCTCCAACCCCCCCATCCCAGAAGAAACCCTGTGGGAGAAGGCAGCCTGGGAACTCCATTCTTTTGGGGAGCGGAGTGTTAAATCCTAACAATGTACTATCACATCTGATCAATGCCAGTTATAAATTTTCTTGGACAGAAACTCCCATCCCACCCACTACTAACTTCATTCAAGAATTCTGCTAACTTGGCTGCTCTGAGAAAAGTTTTCCAGAGAAAAAGTGAGCATCTATCCCTATAGCCAGGCAATAAGGTGGATTTGGGTATTGCCAGTGTCAATATAAGTCCCGGAAGAAAATTGTGTCTTCTCCTCAAGAGGGAAGCAATCAGCAAAATAGACAGGAAAGGATTACAAGTATTTATCTCAGGGCAGGTGAACCAGAGAGAAATGTGTTATTTCTTAATCTTACTGCTTTCTGAGTCTGTGTGTGTGGTGCGGGGGGAGTTGAGGGGATGTCCAAGTAGCTGATTAAAAAAACATTGCCATTTGTATGGGGGCACATGGCCGTTGATTCATTTCCTCAGTCATTCATTCATTCAACAATCATTTGTTGAGTGTCTATTATATGCCTTGTATCTTCCTGGGTGCCGGAGATGCAACAAGAAGTAAACACCCCCAACTCCCCCATCATGGAGCTTACTTTCTAATAGTAATTTGGAGGTAGACATGAACACAGGGCTGGATTGCTCTTCACAGTGGAGTTGTGAGGGCTGGATATGCAAGAGAATGGGTGGCAGTAAAAACAGGGCACATTGTGAGGGAAGGATGGGAAAAAAATGGGGTGGGAAAATGTCATGGGAATTTGGGCTTGGACAGAGGTCACGTGCTGGATGGTGTGAGATATGATCCCTTCTTGTATACCAGCCATCCTCTTTTAGTCCAAAGAAATGAAAATGAAATGCTGCCTAAGATTACGTTTCTGTGGACAGCCTGGACAGGACTGACGTCTGCACTCCAATGGCCTTGAGAAGGGGAGGTTGAGTAAGCCGCAGCGAGGGGGAGGCACACATCTAGGTAACACCCAACTCCAGGTTGCGGGTGTCCACAGTGAGCTTAGACAAAGTTGTTCACATGCTATCTGTTCATCTCTGGGCATTGGGGGACATTTTTCTCTGTTATACTTTCCAGAATTAGGTTAATTTTTTAGAAAAGAGTAATCGTATTTTAAAATTCTATTTACAATTTTGCTATCACCTTAAGATTTCTATTGTGGTTCTTTCTAATTCTTCCCCCCTCACTGAACATTTTGTTTTGTAACTGGTTCTAATTTCAGAATGGAGTTTGTTTGCATGTCACTTTGTTCTGTCTCTTCCTTTACTACCTGGAAGTTTTCCTAATTTAACTTCTATGTGGAAGTTCAAAACTTTGGTGATTGCTCCGTAGTGTTCAGTTTGGGGTTCCACAACTTAAGATGAATTTGGAGAACTTTTTTTTTAATCCAGAAAAATGTAAAAATGATTATGGGGTGAGGAAATAAGAATGATACTGAAAGAGTATAGGAGGTGAGATCATGTCATCAAAAAATAGTAAAATACAGGATAAAGTTTTGTTTAATCCGTTGTGCCTCACATTCTGGTCTCCACTCTCAAGAAATTCATCTGAATTTGGAATAATTCTTAGAATTCTGGTTAGAACTATTCTCAGAACCTCTTTTAAAATCTCTTACTCCTCCATCCTTATTTATATAACACTGGAACATACATATCCAATATTATATTTGTGTTGGATACAGAGTATGTGGTTTCCCTAAACAAATGAATAAATAATGGCTCAAATATTTTTATATTGAGAAAAGGCAGATAACCAGATGTTTTTAGTTTGTACTCATAAATAAATAAGAGGAAGTTGCCCCAAACTGCAGCCTAAAGTACTCTGCCTTTTTTTTTTTTAAAGATTTTATTTATTTATTTGAGAGAGAGAGAGAGAGCACATGAGAGGGGGGAGGGTCAGAGGGAGAAGCAGACTCCCCGTTGAGCAGGGAGCCTGATGCGGGACTCGATCCTGGGACTCTAGGATCATGACTTGAGCCGAAGGCAGTCGCCCAACCAACCTAGCCACCCAGGCGCCCTAAAGTACTCTGGTTTTATACAGTGTGGAATTATTAATAGATATGTTTGTTCACTGTTAGAATGGGGTCATCATCTTCCTGGAAGAAATCAGTGTGAGTCATTTATGGTATTTCTTAGAAGCTGCAAATGACCTCTTATATGTGGCAGAAAACTGATCTTTCCCTGCTGCTCTAACTCCAGAGTTTTTCCTGTGGAAAAAATTATTAGGTTTCTGTCCTTTTTCTATTTCTCTTTCTACTTTTGTATGCTGTTTCCTCATATCAATGTGCATTTTTTAACGTCCACGAGAAGGGTGTATATTTTTGTACATATAAAGATTATTTAGAATTATTTATTTTATTTAGAATGCTCCCATTTTAAATTAATATTCAGTGTTTATAAAATTAATATTTAGATTTTAATACTAAACTGAGAACAGTCACCTATACTTTCTATGTGATTAAAATTCAATGAACAACAGGGACCCCCATTCAATGGAGGGACCTGACGCTTATGCTTCATTGGCTTCAGGGCTCACCCAGATGAGGTGCCACTCATGAAGGCTGCAGGTGAATGATTTAGATATAAGTTCTGTTTACCAGGAAGTCCTAGATTATGCTCTTTTTTTTTTTAAAGATTTTATTTATTTATTTGACAGAGACACAGCGAGAGAGGGAACACAAGCGGGGGGAGTGGGGGAGGGAGAAGCAGGCTTCCCGCTGAGCAGGGAGCCCGATGCGGGGCTCGATCCCAGGACCCTGGGACCATGACCTGAGCCGAAGGCAGACGCTTAACGACTGAGCCACCCAGGCGTCCCCCAGATTATGCTCTTATTCTTGTTCAAATTTTAATAATTCCCTTGTCATTCTGGAAAAAAAGTCCTATTTTGCATGATAAATTATATAGTCACCCGATTTATGTTGGGCCATACAAGCTGAGCCCAGATGAGATGCTTTGGGTTCTGACTTGAGCATCTTCATTGCCTTTCTGCCCGAGTCTTCTAATGAGGCAATCACATTTACCTACTTACAGTGGATTGCAAGGAAGTTTCCTGTCATGTGTTTTTCTATTTTCTTAAAAGTCATTATTTTTGTATTACATAAATTAAGATTTAAAAAATTCAGTGAACAATGAACTAAAGTTAATTGAGATTAAACCCCCTTAAACAGAGTCTAATTTACTATTTAGTTACTTAAATTCCTGGAAACATTTAAACTAGGTACTTTTTACTTTAAGATTACACATTTAAGATCAATTATTCAATTACCTACTTTAAAATGGAATTTGCAAGGTAAATCTGTCAGAATCTCAATATGCAAAAATCTTATCAATTTTGAATGGATTAATACGCTCAATTTAACACAGAATTGTAATACTATTGGTTGGTTTAATTTCATCAACTATTTACTTCTAAACCTTTTCTAGGTTGGAAATATATACTAAGGTAATAATAGTTTTATCTTTTCAAAAAATTTAAAGATATCCCCAACTGGGAGAGTTACCATCCCAACAGAAATAGGTACTGTTTTTTTTTTTTTTTTCTGGATTTCAGTTACCTATGCTGGGTAACAAACTACCCCAACTTAGTGATAGGAAACAGCCATTTTATTATGCTCCCTGATTCTGTTGGTCAAGGGATGGCTTATCTCTACTGCACAGTATCGCAATGTCTGAGGCCTCAGTTCTGAGGACAGGAATGGCCAGAAGCAGGAATTACCTGGGTATGTTCACTTTCATATCTGAGTTGGCTCTGGGGTCACTCTCAGGCTGGGTTCAGCTGTGATGGTTGATCAGAGTACCTACACATGGCCCCTCCATGTAGCTTGGGCTTCTTTCAAGCATGGCATGGTAGCCCAGGGGAAGGGTGATAGAACCCTATCTCTTAATGGTAGGAATGTCAAAGAATTTGTAGCCATTTAAAAAAAAAATCTCCGTTGTGTCAGATCTTTTTGATGGAAATATGAGACCTTGGACTGCAGATATCTAGAACATTCTCCCACTCAAATGGGCATATTAGGACCATTTTATAGTTGCTCTGAAAATAGGGAGCCTCCAAGTCTGTATCCCTTAGAGTGAGATTTCACAGTCCTCAGAGTTCAAAATAATCTTTTAAATATTTTTCTGAATCATTTCTCAAAATTATGCCCAATTTGGGCAGATTAAATTCAGTAACATCTACCCTGATTGATTCCCCACCTCACTGCACTGTACAAATCTATTTTCTCTGTCAATACTGGTCATAGCATTAAAGCTATTCTAATGATAGTATTTTTCCTGAGAAAGAAGTTACTAGAACTTCAACTTCCTTTGGTTTCTCCTTTCCCCTTTTATTTCTTCTTTTCCATCAGATACATATTCACTGACAGCATCATCATCAACACCTCCCAACTTACTTTTAAAGGTCCAAAGCCCCTTTTGTGCTCCTTTTCCTTCCCTTTGCATCTTCCTTTTTTTCTTGTCTTGTTCTCCTTATTGTAAAACAATGATTCTACATCATTTATCCTACACCACTATTAAATATGTGCCACCTTATGTCTGGGCCAGTTTTTAGCAGTGTGTTCTCCCCAGGATTTCCTTCATTTATTAGAGTGAAACCAGGGAGGCATTTGGGAAGCAAATGGCTGGAATGATGGCCTCCCAGAAGCTTTCCTAGCCCTGTGAGTCAAGACTCATAGGGAGGTTGTGTAATACTCAAAAACGTAATAGCCTACCCTTTCACAGAGATGTTTATTAAGAAGTAAATTATCCTTATCCCCAAGTCATTTCATTATAGTTCTTAAGAGCATCATTTTCAGAGAAACAAAGTGAAATTGCAGTTAACTAAATGCTAGCATCTGTTTAATTGTTTCAAATCTACAAAATGTGGTGATTTGTAAAAATTTTCTGCCATGATGTACTGTTTATAAATCCCTGCAGCTGTAATCATAATTTATTAATTAATTCCCTCATTTATTTGTTTTTTTGGTAAACATTTATTAAATACTCATTAATTCACCAAGCACTGTACCTAGGTAGTGGGTTACAAAGAGAAAATAATTAAAGGGACTTTTGTTAAACTCTTTTACTTAAATATAAATATAAATGGTAACTCTCCCAGTTCAGGGATATCTTTAAATATAAAGTAGTTTTTGAAGTCCCCCCTTACTACATGATTGCTCTGTAGCCATGGTAATAAGTAGCTACTAGAATGTATTTTAAGCCTGTTCAATTAATCAGTGACAACTCAATTCAGTGAACATGGTTTTGCAAGTCAGTCAATTCAGTATCAATCTCTTGCTTCTGTAATTCAGTTAAGTAGAGATAGTCTACAAAACACCACTGAGTGCTAATCAGTCAACAACAGCCACACATGAGTAACCACACTTCTACCGATAATTCCAACCTACTTATGCCTCTGAAAGTCCATCAACCCCCAAATTTTGTGCTTCTCCAAAACCCAAATAAGATTAGCATTGCGCTCAGAGAGAATGTGCCTGACCAACGTTGCTCTCTTACTATAATAAGCAATAAGTTCAGCTTTGTTTATTTTAGGTGTTAAGTGATGGTCTCATTTTTTGACAATTCAGAAAGTTCCACTGACAATTTTTTTTAAAGATTTTATTTATTTATTTGAGAGAGAGAGACAGAGAGAGAGAGCACATGAGAGGGGGGAGGGTCAAAGGGAGAAGCAGACTCCCCGCTGAGCAGGGAGCCTGATGCGGGACTCGATCCAGGGACTCCAGGATCATGACCTGAGCCGAAGGCAGTTGCTTAACCAGCTGAGCCACCCAGGCGCCCCCACTGACCATTTTGAAGGCACCCTGCAAGGCAGCATTCTATGCAACTCTTACTGGGGCCCTTTCACCCAAACTCCATTCATCCTTCGTAGCTGCTGTCAGGGATGTGGATCCAGCAATGATCTGAGCTCTTGTTTCAATGAACTCTTGTTGATGGATTAGTTGTGTTATCCTAGGAATGGTAGCCAGTTAGATCTTTGTAGAAGGCCATTAGACTTAGTTCTTTGATAAAGTAATTAGGTCTCATATTTTTCTTTAAAGAGTAATTAATTCTTTGATTTGAAGAGCACCATTTGGAATAAGGTAACTAGACTTTTTGTTTTAGAGTTATACCATTTGATAAATATATTTTCCATTGACCTGCTTATTCTGCTGCTTCTTTGGTTTTGCGTGTATTTATATATGCAAAGTTTTCTTTCAGGTGGTTTTGTTTTGTTCTGCAATGTGTTTTCATATGTGTAAGAGAGTGGATTGAGGCATCTGTCTGATAAGACTCCAATCCAATCCAAGTAGGCTGAGTTTAAAGGTCCACTAAACTAGCAACAAATTTGTAGAAAAGACAGTGGCCAACCTATGTAGTTCCCCTACAAACCTGTCAGGTGTGTATTCCTTGTCCTGTCAATTTTTGAAAGAGAGTCAATTTCTTTAATTTGTAGTCCTTTATCAATCAGATAGCCCCTTCCTCACCTCTGCTTCATCTGTGGACCTGAGTTATCACTTATAAGCACATATTGCTGACCAGCTATCGTGGCTCCTCTCTCTAGTTTGTCATGGATCTGTTCATGTCAAAGTCTCAAACTTCTAGAAAAACTTCTCCTTTCCACATTAAGGGGTATTATAAACCCAACCGTTGCACTTAATTTTTTAATGTAAAAAAAATTGACTTAAAATAACAATATCAAAATGACATTTGACATTTGAAATGTCAAAAATCAGCAAATTAATACGTTTGAGTTCTTAACACAAGGCAACAGTCAGCTTTTAAAATAGATTTACTAAATCTTCTAAACAAAACTCTAACTCCCAAGATAGTTTTTCTCACTTTGAAACCTTCTGAAACTTATCCTCCTTGCATCCCTCTCTTCCTCTAGGTGAGTTTTACCTAACCTTCTATTTGAGTTACCTTTCCTTCAGCATTTTCTAAGGAAAGAACACTCACATTGTGAACGTGATTGACAAAATGTGTGCAGATCTATAGAAACTGAATCAAAACCTTCTCTAGAGTTAACAGCTATAATTAAGGAGTTTCCTAAACCTCAAAAGGACAGGCAAAATTTCCTATAGAATACAGGACTTTGCTAAATACTTATTCTAAACTGAAGATCTATACCAATTAATCAGTTAATTGTTAACCCCTCAGTTGGTAAAAATATTTAAGAGAAACAGGGTGGAAAAAAGAAGGCTTTAAGAATACTATTGTGTAAAATTTAAAAAACAAAAGTAGGAAAACAAACAAAGTAGGAAATTCCCTAAGGCTTTCTTTAATAAAAGATTAAGCTAAGATCCAAAAATTGAAAGTAAATAAAGGTAAAGAATAGATTTAAATAACTTTCAAGTTGTATTCTGGGTTAGATCCAAGTACTGAGAAAGGGAGCCTTGCCCCCTATTTTGGTAAATGCCTTCAAATTCTAACTTAGGGGATTTATTTATTTATTTATTATTTATTTATGATTTTATTTATTTATTTGAGAGAGAGAGAGAGAGAGCAAGCATGAGTGAGGAAGGCAGAGGGAATGGGAGAAGCAGACTCCGCATTGAGCAGGGAGCCCAATGTGGGACTCAATCCCAAAACCTTGAGATCATGACCTGAGCCAAGGTAGACGCTTAACCCATTGAGCCACCCAGGCACCCATACATTAGGAAATTTAATAAGAAAAAATAAAGCGAAATCGACAACTTAGAACGTAGCCAGTAAGTGGCTAGGCTTTTCTATATAGTCTTAAAAATAAGCAAGGTATAAATCAACCCAGCTAATGGCTATCTAGGTAAAACAGCCCAAGTGGTTGCCCTCTGTTTTTTAAAATTTTAGAATTTATAGAACAGTATGCATGCAGATATTACAAGCAGAAGGGCCATTGCAGAAACCAGTGTTTGATATTGGCTAAAAAATAAAAGGAAACTGTCTAAATCTAATCATTAATTCCACTCCATGGGGTACATTACAAACATTTCCATCTTTCTCTTAAACTTCTAAGATGTGTTATAATTACCTATGGAATAATACAGCTTTCTTTTTTATATGGGTTTCACAATTTCCACCATCAATTTCATTACTATAGGACATCAAAGCCTTCAAAGTAAAGTCTTAAAGTTGTCTGAAAAAAGAGAAGCAAATTGATGGGTAATAAGCAAAAATATTTTTTAAGAGAAAAATGTTATCTTAAAGTAAAAATGACTGCTTGTGCCAGATGGTGGAAAAGATAATAAAAGACAAATTTGAACATGCATAGTAAATTGTAGAAGGCTTATGGGAAAACAAACTTTAATTTACCCTAGTTGATTTGAATCACTCCAGTAGTTAAAATCTCTAACGATTCTATGACCTAATCTGAGATGGACATTTGAAATTATTATCAAAGGAATGCTTACTTATTCTTTGCAATACAACACCTACAAATTTAAAAGGTGGAATCTGCCTCCAGACAAAATGTTCTGAAGTTTCTATACATGATATGACTGTCGAATATGAACCTTAATATAGTTTCACCATGTATGATTCAAGAAATTAAGAGAGAAATAGTTACGGTCTCTGAATCCCTATGGGTAAAAGACACCATAGGACAATTGCATGAGCTTTTAAGAATTCAAATCGATTCTTCCTGGCTTATATAAGCGTTTCTTTCCATACAAACATAAAAAGATTAAGCCACGCTCTAAGGTAATTTACTCAATAACATGTTACACATCAAAGTATCCTCAACTATCCCTAATTCTGTAGCCAGTGCTTAGTTTCCTTGCCTCAGGACAAATACAGGTATCAACTAAATTGGTGAAAGCACCTTTAGAACTTAGACTAGGTCTTTAAATCTAATGCAACCACATATAGGAAATTCTTACTGTTAGTGGAAACTATCCAACATTTTTATAGTAGTTGATTAACTAATTATGAATTATTGTTACCATCTCCTGTATCACTACCTACTGGTATAATACTCTTAATACAGAAATACCATAATCCTTACTCAATAGAGAGGAATCCATCATATTTCTTCAAGTCAAGAAGAAACACAATTTTTGGACACACCAACACCAAATGGTGAGTTGATGGGTCTTTTATTTATAATAAAAGAAGGACAATATTAGGCTTGATTTTTAAGAAGTAGTCTAGTTTCTCCTGTAAAATTTAATTCCTTACCAGAAGCCAACTTATTCGAATGTCTGAACCTGTCTGGTCTTCTCTAATGGCGTATGAAATTACTAAAATAAATTAGTAAATATAAAACTAGTAGCTGGTATATTTTAAAATTATCCCCTTATTTTAAAATGCAGCAGAAAAATAGTTTTAAAAAATTTCCTTAGGTCCTTTTTAATAAAAATGACAAGTCTATTAATGAGCAATAAATAGATACCATGATGCTGCCTAAAATATTTGCTGTCCAAAGTGACTTACTAGGGGCACCTGGATGGCTCAGTTGGTTAGGTATCTGCCTTCGGCTCAGGTCATGATCGCAGGGTTCTGGGATCAAGCCCCACATGGGGGGGCGGGGAGGTTGCTCAGCGGTGGGGAGTCTGCTTCTCCCTCTCCTGCTCCCCCTGCTTGTGCTCTCTCTCTCTCTCTGTCAAATAAAGGATTAAAAAAAAGTGACTTATCAGAAATGTTCTCAAACCAGATTGTGGTAATAGTTGCACAACTCAATAAAAATACTTAAAGCTGTTGAGTTGTATACTTAAAATGGATGAGTTTTATGTGAATTATACCTCAGTAAAGCTGTTTTTTAAAAGTAAAGACAGAAAAAATGTACTATAGAAAGTAGTATGCTATACTGTAGTTTTCATAAAATACTTTAAAAATGCTACTTAATTACTTTAGAAATAATATATTAATACTTTAAAAATATCATAAATATGTTAATAACCATAAGCCAAACAAATTCTGAAAAGACACTCTAGAAATGATCATGTTGTATTATTTATGAGAATAAGATATGGCAAAATCTAAATGGCCACCAGAAGAACCAAATAAAATCTCAAATATACACTTGAAAAAAATCTTCCATGCCTCAGTATTAAACACTGGGATCACTTTGCACGAAAGGAGGAGGACATAGCCAGTTTGTTACATCTGTGGCTAAATTAATCTGGAAAAGCTGTAGAGGTAGACTATGGACTGGGCCCATGCCTAAAGCACTCTTTAGATACTTCCAAATAGATTTTACGCAGTCGCTTTCCTCTATGGGTTCTAAATATCTACTAGTAATAGTAGACTTGATTTTTTTCCTGAATGAATCCAAGCATCTTTCTGTTGGAAACCATGACATTCACCATGGCTAAAATGCTATTGGCTTTTGCATTTCCTACTTAGACCTTCTAATGTATGGTCCATTTAGATGGGATACATCTAATGTGAAACATGAAATAGAGTTATTCTTGTATATAACTGATGCAAGGCTTTGCTCTTTACTCAGAGATCTGTCTCTACTACTTTCAATCCTCTTGAAAATGAAAGGAATTTAGCAGATATGGGAAGTTGCAACCATGACAGAGCCTAAACAGAGGTTCTCCAGAGTCTCAAGAAGTAGGTGATCCTCAGAGGTTGATGGCTGACAACCTCAGAAGAAGCTGATGATCACATGAAGTAGGAAGCTTCTGCCCAAGACCATCAGAACAAGATTCTTTTATATGTCATACTCACCTTGCATACTCTTATCTACTATTATTTTTGTTCTATTTCTTTACTAGTTTAAAGTTACTGTGCTTCTGACTTAGTCTACCATATTCCCCTTACTGATAGCAATGATTTGCTTAAGTGTAGGCTTTAGGTAAAATGTCTTTCCATTAATATGGCTCTTGTTAAGCCAGGAGTTGGCAAATGTTTTCTGTAAAGGGAGAACAGTAAGTATTTTAAGCATTCTGAGCTATATACAGTCTCTGTCATATATTCTTCTTCTTTTTAATACTCTTTTAAAAATGTAAAAACCATTCTTAGCTTGTAGTCTGGATTTGGCCTTCAGGTTATGCTTTGTCAACCCTTTGGGTTAAGTCATTCCAGAGATGTGATTACATAACACCACTAAAGGGCTGTATCTCTTCACAGAAAACCAAGAAAGATAGGAAATCTTCCCTCCACTCCCTCCTTTTTTTGGAAAGATTCCTAATAATGGTGACTCCTTCCTTAGAAATCAGATAACTTGAGGTTATCAAAATCAGAAATTTGTTCCCTCATATTGGATGATATAGTAAATAGTATAGCCTAAAGATAAAACAGACCAATTTAAATTCCTTAACTAAAGTAGTCATGGGTAACAAAATATTCATAGATTTTCTTTTGGCCAACCAGGGAAGAATATTTACCATTGCTGCCTGAATTAACACCACTCATAAGTAAAAAAAAAAAAAAAAAAATTGTAGCTCAGCTGAAGAGAAGACAATTTGGCTATTTCACAAAGACACAGAATTGTTGGGACTCATCTTTCCCCCACTTTTAAATATAAAACTTCTACTTATTTGTCTCATTATTTTCAATGCCTGTTACATAGAATCTTAAATGCTTCTGGGCATTGTCCTGACAGATGATTCTACAAGTGATTCAAGCAAAAACAAAATAAATGCACACTTATCAACTCTCAAACCAAAAACCAGATGTCTATAAACAAAGATTTATCTTTAAGAAGAACTCTTCATCTGTGGTGAAGACCTGACCAGTCACTGATAATCTCTCATGCAGTTTTGCCTGAATGAAGAGGGAAGCAAAATAAAACAGTTCCTGCAAACTTTGGAAAAGACTGTTCTGTAGTCACAGCAACAAGTAGCCACCAAGATCAGTTTGAAAACCGTTCACTCAATTCAACACCAACTTACATTAGTGAATAGACGTGTGCAAGCCACCCTATAAATATATACAAATATATCTATTTAAGATATTCCAATGTACTGTTCCAATAACCCTTAACCACTTGCTTCTTAATTTGATTTCTTTCTTGAGAATGTAAAAGTTGCCCAAATTTCTTTTCATAGGAATAAAAACTTTCCTCATAGGTTTTGAGGCAATTTGGCTCATCCCTTCCCTAACCCTTCACAAGCTTTTAAAAGTTTAACTGGGATTATAGTTTCATCACATTATTATACAATTTAATAATCTTACCCTGAAGAGAGACTGATGTTTGTATTTTATTGTGTATATATTTACAATAGCTATTTATAATTTATAGTGTACTTTTAATTCATTCACCTCTTACATAATATGGCTTTGTCATTCTTGATTGATAGACATCTTTTGGATGTGCGGGTATATTTCTTCTGCTGGTTGTCTGAGAGAGGTTCATTTTCTAAGTCCTCCCTCAACTGTACATGTCCACGTTGTTTTTGCACATGTGACAGCTTGGTTTGATATTTAATTTTTTGATCAAAAGTTTGCTTCTCTTTGTGTTGAGAAGGAGAAGTCTGAGGAGAGCCTTATTTTGGTTCTTTTGTAAATTGCCCAACATTATGCCCTTAGGATTCCTCCTTGTTCGAAAAAAGGGAAGTAAGGCAGCAAGGAGGGAGACACATGGTTGTCCACCACTGAGTGAGGAACATGTGAAAGACAAGGACATCCCCGGGGACTCAGGCAGGACACTGCTTCATAGGCCGTCAGGCCAAACTTGGCACCTCAGCATCACTGAGAAGTCAGCGGCACAGTTTGGGTAAAGCATGAGTGGAAACTAGGGTTCCCACAGGTCCTTGGGGCCAGGTCGAGGGGCCGTGTAACTGAACTGAGGCCTTGGGGCCTGCTGTGGCAATGGGTGAGGGGGTGTGCAGAAGGGATTGGCCCTAGCAGCAGACTGGGGAATTTGGGACATTCTCTGACAGAAAGCAGCTGGAGAGAACCAAGGGTCCCATGTATTCTTTGGCCCCTAACTTCAGCCACGGTACCACGAGGTTAAAAGCAACCAAGCAGACAAAAGCTATCACTCCAGAGCTCGAAGGAATCACAGGAAACAAAGTGGATCCCAAAAGCCCTTGTTGAGGTAGCAGGTGGAGGGGTGGGCAGGGGAGGAATCTGAAAAGAATTTGTTCCAAAGTAACTGAATTAAACCTAAAAGACTGTTCAGCTTAGTGAACCAGGTTCGGTTTTTCACCAGATTGGACTAAATTTGCTGCACAGCAAATTGTAAGAAAGGGAAGATACTTTTAAAGAAATGAGCTCTGTCTTTGTAAAAACAACATCAAAAGACAAGTTTCACTATATTCAGAGTGTGCTTTTTTTCATTCATTTTTGGGGGGGCTCAATGGCTCTTTGGCTTGTATATTTTTCTAATGAAATATGCCATCTATAAATATCTATGATGATCATTTCTGGGCTGATTTTTGATATCCTTTCTCTGGTGATTTTCTGTCGTTTGGAGCAATTGTCTTCTCTCAGAGATTCCTTTTCGTTTCATTGTTTTCTTCTATATTCTGGGTGAGTCTCCCATATTTGTCTTCTATCGTGGATTTCGTTTTTCTGCAACCTTGATTCTATGCTGTCTTGCCTCCAAAGTATATTTTAATCCTGCTATTGCTTTTGAACATTTTAAATGAAAATTTCCAAAATATGAACAAAAAGCATAGCACAATAATGTGTACTGGCTTGTGTCCCACTGATGTAGCCAGGGAGGTGAGCTGCTTGGACCTCTCATCAAGAAGGAACTTGGGCTTCAGCTGTGAGCAGCTAGACGAATCTCCAGATGTAGCACTTCTGGGATTTGCCAAACATCCAAGCCAGGATCCTTCTCCTCCAGGGCAGCCTCCAGCCAGTGAGTGAGCACAGCAGGGGCATGAGGGCCTGCCATTTCTGCCCAGTGCAGGACTCCTGAATGAGCTCATCCACTGGATTGGCCGACACTGTCAGATCTGTGTCACAGTCTGAGGCCTTCCCGCTCTATTCTGCCTCCTTCTGCCCTTGCTCTCCTGTCAGATGTGTATCATGGCCCACCTGCAGGCATTCCCCGACTAATCCTTCCCAATTATCTGAAAAACTTTATGAACCAAAGCCTATGTATTATATTTTTATGTATCCTAAGTCTTTTTCTGCTATTATATGCATTTTTTTTTTTATGAGAGAGAGAGAGAGAGCACTTGTGCATGCACATGTATGCGAACAGGGGGAGGGGCAGAAGGAGAGGGAAAGAGAGAATCCTCAAGCAGACTCCCCACTGAGCATGGAGCCCCGACTTGGGGCTAGATCCCAGGATGCTGAGATCATGACCTGAGCAGAAATCAAGAGTTCACTGCCCAACCAACTGAGCCACCCAGGTGCCCCTCTGCTATCATATTTTAAAATCTTCATTAATACTTCAGCCACCTCACTTAAAATCTCTTTTTCATTAATGTTTTTTTTGTGTGTGTTTTCTTCTACATGGTTCATATTTTTCTGTAGTTTTTGGAGGACATTAATCAGATTTCTTCTAAAATTTTCATCTTTTTTAAAAGAAAATAAGAATCAGAAATATGATTCTCTTAACCTTCAGAGCAATGATTCTTTTGACTTAAGTCTCTACAAAGTGGATAATTTTTCTTTTCTGTTTATACACATTGAAAAAGAAGATCTTTATTTATTCCTGGAGTTTCCGACAGAGTGGAATAATCTAAATTCCTTTTCTATAAACTTGGGCTAGAATATTTTCTATCCCAGATTTAAACCTAAAATTCCAAGTTGGTAGAATTTGCAATGGCTAGTTGGCATTCTTCTAATGCAAGTCTCTTGGATTGAATTTGGATCTTTTGATTCAGCTGCGGAGAAATGTCAAAATGGTTTCCCCCAACTCCTTCAAGGTGAACTGTTCTGCTTGATTCAGAGGCTAGAGTATGTGATGGTCTACCGTCCAAGACTGTGTTGATAAAGTCATCTTAATCAACATTGCAATTAGTGCACATTCCACCTGGACTTTGACATGTCACCTTCTCTTGTAGCTAGTGTCTGATGCAATTGCCAGTTTTTATCTTTTTTGATATCTTCATGGGCATTTTAATGGCAAGTTGAGCAGAAATGTTCAGGCATGTTTCCATTTTAACCTGGATGTCTATAAATACCATCATTACCCTTTATTTGCAGGATTCTGCCGAAGGATAGAAGAGTAATATAATAAATGAAATGCACAATTTAGAAGGAAAAGCTATATACATTTGTATTTAGGAGGCAAAGATAATATAAAGGAAAGATAGAATATGACAGAAATAGGATCTGTTGCCTTCTCCATTACCTCTCATGAGAGAGGAGGAAAAAGCATTCAGAAAGGACTGTATCAGGCACAAGTTTGAAACACATGCTAAGAATTCATCAAATATTTAGATTTGAAAAGTGTGCCTGGTTATAAATGGATTAATTCCCACTGAAACTACATATCTAATTTAGGTGGTGATTACATAACTCTAAATAGCTGGTGCTTATGAAATGCCTTATGATAGTGCTTGTCAGTGGATAAGACTTTCTCTAAAAATAAGTAGGTCTGTTTTCTGAGCACATGATGCAGTTAACCTTGTTTTCTTAAACAAGAGACTTCTTTTTTTTTTAAATTTAAATTCTAGGTGGTAACATACAGTGCAAAATCGGTTTCTGGAGTAGAATTTAGTGTTTCATCACTTACATACAACACCCAGTGCTCATCTCATCATAACAAGTGCCCTCCTTAATACCCAAAGAAGAGACTTTTAATGGAAATATTTGCATAAATTATATATGCAAATTTTCATGGAAATATTTGTATCTACAATATATTACTATTTATAACTTCTATTTTATTAATTTTCAAAATGTTAAAACAGGATTTAAGGAAGATACATTTTTAAATGTTACCACTTTTTTCTCTTTTAAATATGATTTTTTTCTTGTTTTCAGAATTGATAAATGTTAACTTAAAGTTCCTGAAGTGTTTCTTATTGACAGTTTTTCTTTCTCTCTTTCTTTGCCTTTTCTGGCAATGGCACCAAAGTCTTTAACTATTTGCTTCATACTTGTCTTAAGCTCCTGATTTTTTATTTTGAGAATTCCCAGTTGTGATTTCTCTTCTGCATTGCTTTTCACACAATTTAAAACATCCATTTGTTTCTCCACATCATTTGCCAGAATTAAATCCCTGTGCATTCTCCTTTCTGACTAAGTAAAATTAGAATTTGAAATAAAGTGCCCTTTATTTTATCACTTACTTATCATTGCTCCCCATGAAATTAAAAAGGTAATTTTTGGGGAATGATATTGCTGGACCATTTGCAGTTCTTCCTACTTTTTCCTACCAGTACCAACATTGATAAATTCAGTTACAGAATTTATATGGTTTTAGAGCTACAAAATATGTCTTTTATTTTAAAATGGATAGAGAATTGTGATGATGGAAGTTTTATATATCAAATGAAAATGCAAATTATGTGCTTATACACTTGTGTACACAGTGACATCTGCTGAAGGAGGTCCATATATATTTAACAGATGATTATTCCTGAGCTACTTTATATTCATTTGATATCATGACTTGGCCAGTTATCTAACCTAATGGCTGGAATGCAGGCTCTAAAAACATTTAGAATGGAGATCTCTAAATAATTGCCCCCAATTAAAATAAATACACATTTTCTAGCATCTCATTATTGCACATACTCAAAGACATTGCAGGATAGTTGCCTTGAATTGAATGGTGAATTTTTATTAGTGCTTTGTTAAAATTGTATACATGTAAAATTCTTTAATATTCATTACTATGATTTTAAGTTTTCCTGATTTTGTTTGGTCATTTGACATTCTGAAACATAAACTTTATTTGTTTAAAATTCTAGTGTCCTTTCTTGGGAGAGGAGTTTAGTTTGTTTTTTTAAATAAACTTTTTGAGGGAAGTGTAGTTTCACATGCAGTTGTAAGAAATACTACAGCGAGATCCTATATATCCTTTATCCAGTTTCCCCCAGTGGTAACACTTGCAAAACTATAATACAAAACAACCAGGATATTGACATGGATTCAGTCAAGATATAGAACAATTTCATCACCACAGGATTCCACATGTTGCCTTTTTTTAGCCACATCCATTTCTTGTTCACTCTCTCTTTAACTGGGTCACCATTTATCTGTTGGTGTCTATAGGTTTGTCATTTGAAGAATGTTGTATAAATGGAATCATACAGTTTATAACTGAGACTGGCTTTTTTCATTCAGCTTAACACTCTGGAGATTTATCCAGGTTGTTGTGTGTATCAACAGTCCATTCCTTTTTGCTGCTCAGCAGTCTTCCATGATTGTAGATAAACTACTGTTTGTTTGGCCATTCACTTGCTTAAGTATATCTGGATTATTTGTAGTTTTTGGCTATTAGGAATAAAATTGCTATAATCATTCATATATAGGTTTTTGTGTGAACATAAGTCTTTAATTTTGGGGGGATATCCAGGATTGTAGTTCCTGGGTCATAAGGTAGCTACATGTTTCATTTTTTAAAGAAACTGCCAAACTGTTTCCTAGAATGGCTAATTCGTTTTACATTCCCTCCAGCAATGTTTCTTCAGTTCTCCATATCTTTTCTAGCCTTCGGTATTGTCACTATTTCTTACTCATCCATTCTGATGAGTGTATAGTAATATTTCACTGTGGTTTTAATTTTGAACGTCTTTTCATGTGCTAATTTTCCACTTGTAGATCCTCTTTGGTGAAATCTCTTCAGCGAGTTGCCTGTTTTGTTCTTTATTTGTTTTTTTTTACTGCTGAGTTTTGAGAGTTTTTAATGTATTCTAGATATTAGTCTTTTGTTGGACATGTGGTTTGCAAATATTTTCTGCCATATCTTGCTTGTCTTTTCATTCTCTTAAAAGGATGTTTTATAGAATGTAAGTTTTTAGTTTTAGTGAAGTCCAGTTCATCATTTTTTCCTTTAATGGATTGTGCTCCAGTGTCAAACTACAAACTCTTTGTCTAGTCCCACATCTCGAAGATTTTCTCCAATATTAGTTTCTTAAATATTTATGACTACATTATACATTAAATTTCAAGACCCATTGTGAATTAATTTTTACGTAAGTTATCAGACTTAGGTTGAGGTTATTTATTTTTTAACCTGTTGGTATTCATTTGCTCCACTACCTTTATTGAAAAGTTTTCTTCCACTGAATTGTTTTTGCATCTTTGTCAAAAATAAGTTGGCATATTTGTATGGATCTACTTCTGGGTTTTCTGTTCTTTTCCATTAATCTATGTGTCTGTTCCTCCACCAACACAACATAGTCTTAATTACTATACCTAAATAATGCCTTAAAATCAGGTAGATTGACTCCTCCCACTTTCTTCTTTTTCAAATTATTTGAGCTATTCTAGTTCCTTTGCCTTTCCATATAAATTTCAGATATCTATATCTATATCTTATCTATATCTACAAAAATCTTGCTCAAATATTGGTAGAAATTCCATTAAATCTTGATATCAATTTGGGGATAATTTACACCTTTACTATGTTGAGTCTTCCATTCCATGAACGTGGTCTATAATTTAGATCTTCTTTGATTTCTTTCATCAGTGTTATGTAGTTTTTAGCATTCAAGTCCTGTAAATGTTTTGGTAGATTTATACCTAAATGTCTCATTTTTATTAGCTATTAAAAATTGTATTATACTTTGGCGTGCCTGGGTGGCTCAGTTGGTTAAACACCTGACTCTTGATTTCAGCTCAGGTCATGATCGCAGGATTGTGAGATGGAGCCCCACATTGGGCTCCATGCTGGGTGTCAAGCCTGCTTAAGATTCTCTCTCTCTCTCTCCAAAAAATAAAATAATAATAATAAAAAGAAATGGTATTACACTTTTAATTTTAATGTCCACATGATCATTGTTAGTATATAGAGATACAATTAATGTTATGTATTGATCTTTTATGTATGATGTTCTAAACTCACTTATTAGTTCAAAGAGTTTTTTTTGTAGATAATTTGGAATTTTCTATGTGAACCATTATGTCATCTGCAATTAGGTAGTTTTATTTATTTTCTTTTTTTCTTGATGTGTGTGTCTTTCTTTTATGGCTTTTAATGCACTGGCTCAAACTTCCAGTATTATGTTGAAAAAGAGAGAGCAGACATCTTTGCCTTGTTCCTAATCTTAAGAAGAAAGCATCCACGGAGAAAGGGGAACCCTCCTACACTGTTGGTGGGAATGCAAGCTAGTGCAGCCACTCTGGAAAACTGTATGGAGGTTCCTCAAAAAGTTGAAAATAGAGCTACCATATGATCCAGCAATTGCATTACTGGGTATTTACCCCAAAGATACAAAAGTAGGGATCCGAAGGGGTATGTGCACCCCGATGTTTATAGCAGCAATGTCCACAATAGCCAAACTGTGGAAAGAGCCAAGATGTCCATCGACAGATGAATGGATAAAGAAGATGTGGTATATATATACAATGGAATATTATGCAGCCATCAAAAGGAATGAGATCTTGCCATTTGCAACGACGTGGATGGAACTGGAGGGTATTATGTTGAGTGAAATAAGTCAAACAGAGAAAGACATGTATCATATGATCTCACTGATATGAGGAATTCTTAATCTCAGGAAACAAACTGAGGGTTGCTGGAGTGGGGGGTGGGGTGGGAAGGATGGGGTGACTGGGTGATAGACACTGGGGAGGGTATGTGCTCTGGTAAGCGCTCTGAATTGTGCAAGACTGTTGAATCTCAGATCTGTACCTCTGAAACAAATAATGCAATATATGTTAAGAAAAAGAAAAGAAGAAGGTAGCAGGAGGGGAAGAATGAAGCGGGGGAAATCGGAGGGGTAGACGAACCATGAGAGACGATGGACTCTGAAAAACAAACAGGGTTCTAGAGGGGAGGGGGGTGGGAGGATGGGTTAGCCTGGTGGTGGGTATTGAGGAGGGCACATTCTGCATGGAGCACTGGGTGTTATGCACAAACAATGAATCATGGAACACTTCATCTAAAACTAATGATGTAATGTATGGGGATTAACATAAGAATTAAAAAAAACATAAAAAAAAAAAGAAGAAAGCATCCAATCTTTTACCATTAAGTATAATGTTAGCTATATGCATCTCATAGATGCTCTTAATGAAGATGAGGAAGTTCCTCACTATTTCTATTTTTCTGAGAGTTTTTATCATAAATAGATTTAGATTTTGTCAAATGAGCTGTATCAGCTGATATGATCATGAGATTTTTTTTTCTTTAGCTTATTAATATATTGGATTATACTGATTGCTTTTCAAATACTAAAGCAGCCTGGCATCTTTGGAATAAATCCTACTTTGCCATGATATATAATTCTTTTTATAAAGTACTGGATTCTCTTTGCTAATATTTTTAAAGGATATTTTGTCTATACTCATGAAGGATATTGGTTTGTGGTTTTCTTTTTCTGTACAAGGTAATAATAACTTCATAAAATGCCTTGGAAAGTATTTCCTCCTTTTCTGTTTTCTAGAAGAAATTGTGGAGAATTGGCATTAATTCTTCTTTAAATGTTTGGTAGAATTCTCCAGCGAAACCATCTGTGTCTGAAGATTTCTTTTCTGGGAAATTTTAAATTATAAATCAATTTCCTGAATAGTTACAAGGTAATTCAAATTATCAATTTCAAATTGGATGAGTTATGGTAGTTGTTGTTGTTGTTGTTTTAGGATTGGCTCATTCATCTAAGTAGTCAAATTTATGTGTGTAGAGTTGTTCATAATTTTTCCTTATAATTCTTTTGATATCTGCACATTCTTAGTGATAGCTCCTGTTTTGTTCCTAATATTAATATATATGATACATTGGTACATATCAATATATTGGTATATTTGTGTCTCCTTTTTTTTTCTTCGTTAGTCTTGCTAGATATATGTCAATTTTATTTACCTTTTCAAAGTGAGTTTTTTGTAGATAGCATATAGTTGGGTCATTATTTTAATCCACATTACCAATATCTTTTAATTGATGTATTTAGACCACTTACAATTGAATATAAATATTGATATATTAGGGCTTAAGTCAGTGAATTTCTTTGTTTCTATTTTTTTCTCTCTGTTTTTCATTTCTCTTTTCTTTTTCTTGCCTTTCCATTTGGTTACTTAAACATTTTTTTAGAATTCTATCTTTATTTATCTATGGTGTGTTTTAATGTATTTATTCATAGAGCTCTTTTAGTGATTGCCCTGGATATTACATTATTTATGTATGACTTACCACTCTATTACCAGTTTGAGTGAAGTGTGGAAACCTACTTCCCTGTATGTGACTTTACCTTCCCCTATTCAGAATATAAATGTTTAAAATATTTTCTCTATACACAATTATAACCACTTCAGACAGTGTTATAATTTTTGCAACAACCATCAAACATAACTCAGAAGACTTAAGAGGAGAAGGCAAGTCTACCATATTTACTTATATTTTTGCTTACCATGTTTTCTTTTTTCCTGATGATGTTCCAATATTTCTTAATTTTCATAACATTCTGTTTAGAGAACTTTTTCTAGCCCTTCTTTTAAGGTAGGTATCCTGGCAACAAATTATCTTAGATTTCTTTCATCACTCCTGAAAAGTCACTATCTCTGGAATGGGGTTTGGCAATTCTGTTCTTTCAGCACTTGAAAAATGTGCCACTTTCTTCTGATCTCCATGGTTTCTGATGAAAGATTTGTTTACATTTGAATTACTTTTCTCTTGTAGGTAAGTTGTTATTTCTATCTTGCTTCTATCAAGATTTTTTTCTTTGTCTTTAGTTTTCAAATGTTTGACTATGCTGTGTGTTGGTGTGGATTCCTTAGATTCATCCTGTTTGGAGATTTTCTCAGATTTCTGAATCTATGGGTTGATATATTTTTCTAAATTTGAAAGGTTTCACCTATTATATCTTTGCTATATGTTTTTTCAGCTTGTCCTCTTTCTCCTGTCTTTCCAGGACTTCAATGACTAGAATGTTAGATCTCTGTTAGGGTTCCACTTGTTCCTGCTCATTTTTTTTTTCAATTTCTTTCTGTTGTTCAGATTGGGCAATTTCTATTTTATCTCCAGTTACCTCATTTTCCTTTTCTTTTTTGCTCTGTCCTCTCCACTCTGCAGTTGTGTCCATCCTCTGAGGTTTTTATTTGTTACTGTATATTTTTAAAGATTTTATTTATTTATTTAAGAGAGAGAGAGAGAGCACGTGCACACACACGTGAGTGGTGGTGGGAGGGGAAGGGCAGAGGGATAAGGAGAGAATCTCAAGCAGACTTCGAGCTGAGTGCAGAGCCCAATGTGGGGCTCAGTCTCGTGACCCCAAGATCATGACCTGAAATGAATCCAAAAGTTGGACCCTTAACTGATAGCCACCCAGGTGCCCCATTTGTTACTGTATTTTAATGTTCTAAAATTTCCACTTAGTTCATTTTTTATATCTACTATTTCTTTGCTGAAATTTTCTAACTCTTAAATGAGACTCTGTATTTCATTTGTTTCAATCATGCTCCTACTTGATGAAGCATATTTATCACGGCTGCTTTGAAATCTTTGTCAGATAATTCTAACATCTCTGTCACCTTATATTGGCATCTATTGATTGTTTTTTTTCATTCAATTTGAGAACTTCCTGGTTTTTGGTATCACCACTGATTTTCTGATTGACATATAGACATTTGGGATAATATATTATAAAGCACTGGATCTGATTTAAATCTTCTATTTTTTTTAAATTCTTATGTTAATCCCCATACATTACATCATTAGTTTTATTATTTTTTTATTTTATTTTTTTTAAAGATTTATTTATTTATTTGACAAAGAGAGACACAGCCAAGGAGGGAACACAAGCAGGGAGAGTGGGAGAGGGACATCAGGCCTCCCACCAAGCAGGGAGCCCGATGTGGGGCTTGATCCCAGGATCCCGGGATCATGACCTGAGCCAAAGGCAGATGCTTAATGACTGAGCCACCCAGGTGCCCCACATCATTAGTTTTAGATGTAGTGTTCCATGATTCATTGTTTGTGCATAACACCCAGTGCTCCATGCAGAATGTGCCCTCCTCAATACCCATCACCAGGCTAACCCATCCTCCCACCCCCCTCCCCTCTAGAACCCTCAGTTTGTTTTTCAGAGTCCATCGTCTCTCATGGTTCGTCTACCCCTCCGATTTCGCCCCTTCATTCTTCCCCTCCTGCTACCTTCTTCTTCTTTTTTTTTTCTTAACATATATTGCATCATTTGTTTCAGAGGTACAGATCTGAGATTCAACCGTCTTGCACAATTCACAGCGCTTACCAGAGCACATACCCTCCCCAGTGTCTATCACCCAGTCACCCCATCCCTCCCACCCCACCCTCCACTCCAGCAACCCTCAGTTTGTTTCCTGCGATTAAGAATTCCTCATATCAGTGAGGTCATATGACACATGTCTTTCTCTGTTTGACTTATTTCACTCAACATAATACCCTCCAGTTCCATCCACGTCATTGCAAATGGCAAGATCTCATTCCTTTTGATGGCTGCATAATATTCCATTGTATATATATATACCACATCTTCTTTATCCATTCATCTGTCGATGGACATCTTGGCTCTTTCCACAGTTTGGCTATTGTGGACATTGCTGCTATAAACGTCGGGGTGCACATACCCCTTCGGATCCCTACTTTTGTATCTTTGGGGTAAATACCCAGTAATGCAATTGCTGGATCATATGGTAGCTCTATTTTCAACTTTTTGAGGAACCTCCATACTGTTTTCCAGAGTGGCTGCACTAGCTTGCATTCCCACCAGCTGTGTAGGAGGGTTCCCCTTTCTCCGCATCCCCGCCAACATCTGTCGTTTCCTGACTTGTTCATTTTAGCCATTCTGACTGGTGTGAGGTGGTATCTTATTGAGGTTTTGATTTGGATTTCCCTGATGCCGAGCGATGTTGAGCACTTTTTCATGTGTCTGTTGGCCATTTGGATGCCTTCTTTGGAAAAATGTCTGTTCATGTCTTCTGCCCATTTCTTGATTGGATTCTTTGTTCTTTGGGTGTTGAGTTTGATGAGTTCTTTATAGAATTTGGATACCAGCCCTTTATCTGATATGTCATTTGCAAATATCTTCTCCCATTCTGTCGGTTGTCTTTTGGTTTTGTTGACTGTTTCCTTTGCTTTGCAAAAGCTTTTTATCTTGATGAAGTCCCAATAGTTCATTTTTGCCCTTGCTTCCTTGCCTTTGGCGATGTTTCTAGGAAGAAGTTGCTTTGGCTGAGGTCAAAGAGGTTGCTGTCTGTGTTCTCCTTTAGGATTTTGATGGACTCCTGTCTCACATTGAGGTCTTTCAACCATTTGGAGTCTATTTTTGTGTGTGGTGTAAGGAAATGGTCCAGTTTCATTCTTCTGCATGTGGCTATCCAATTTTCCCAACACCATTTGTTGAAGAGACTGTCTTTTTTCCATTGGACATTCTTTCCTGCTTTGTCAAAGATGAGTTGACCATAGAGTTGAGGGTCCATTTCTGGGCTCTCTATTCTGTTCCATTGATCTATGTGTCTGTTTTTGTGCCAGTACCATACTGTCTTGATGATGACAGCTTTGTAATAGAGCTGGAAGTCCGGAATTGTGATGCTGCCAGCTTTGCTTTTCTTTTTCAACATTCCTCTGGCTATGCGGGGTCTTTTCTGGTTCCATACAAATTTTAGGATTATTTGTTCCATTTCTTTGAAAAAAGTGGATGGTATTTTGATGAGGATTGCATTGAATGTGTAGATTGCTCTAGGTAGCATTGACATCTTCACAATATTTGTTCTTCCAATCCATGAGCATGGAACGTGTTTCCATTTCTTTGTGTGTTCCTCAATTTCTTTCATGAGTATTTTATAGTTTTCTGAGTACAGATCCTTTGTCTCTTTGGTTAGATTTATTCCTAGGTATCTTATGGTTTTGGGTGCAATTGCAAATGGGATCGACTCCTTAATTTCTCTTTCTTCTGTCTTGTTGTTGGTGTATAGGAATGCCACTGACTTCTGTGCATTGATCTTATATCCTGCCACTTTACTGAATTCCTGTATGAGTTCTAGCACTTTTGGGGTGGAGTCTTTGGGGTTTTCCACATAAAGTATCATATCATCTGCAAAGAGTGAGAGTTTGACTTCTTCTTTGCCGATTTGGATGCCTTTTCTTTCTTTTTGTTGTCTGATTGCTGTGGCTAGGACTTCCAATACTATGTTGAATAGCAATGGTGATAGTGGACATCCCTGCCACGTTCCTGACCTTAGGGGGAAAGCTCTCAGTTTTTCCCCATTGAGAATGATATTCACTGTAGGTTTTTCATAGATGGCTTTTATGATATTGAGGTATGTACCCTCTATGCCTATAATCTGAAGAGTTTTGATCAAGAAAGGATGCTGTACTTTGTCAAAAGCTTTTTCTGCATCTATTGAGAGGATCATATGATTCTTGTTCTTTCTTTTGTTAATGTATTGTATCACATTGATTGATTTGCGGATGTTGAACCAAACTTGCAGCCCAGGGATAAATCCCACTTGGTCGTGGTGAATAATCCTTTTAATGTACTATTGGATCCTATTGGCTAGTATTTTGGTGAGAATTTTTGCGTCCATGTTCATCAGGGATATTGGTCTGTAATTCTCCTTTTTGATGGGGTCTTTGTCTGGTTTTGGGATCAAGGTAATGCTGGCCTCATAAAATGAGTTTGGAAGTTTTCCTTCCATTTCTATTTTTTGGAACAGTTTCAGAAGAATAGGTATTAATTCTTCTTTAAATGTTTGGTAGAATTCCCCTGGGAAGCCATCTGGCCCTGGGCTTTTGTTTTTTGGGAGTAAATCTTCTATTTTAACTTGCATCCTCCATCACTTCTCCAGCAGGGAAGGTGGGGGAGGGGTGCAGCCTCATGATTGCCATGTGGGACTAGAAGTCCAGGTTTTCCACTTGGCCTCCACTGATATGCGAGGGTGTAGGCTTCTCCTTATTGCTGAGTTGAGATGAGAGTTTTAGGACCCACTAGGTCTTCACTGATACATCCTTGGCAGGGAAGTGTAGCAGTACTTCATGATTGCTCCCTACATGGTTTCCACTAAACACCATGGGAAGGGGGTGGTGGTAAAAGTTAATAAGTTCCAATTCTCCTCTAGGCTTCTTCTGACACTACCACAGTGGATATGAGGAGGGCATCTCATTACTGATGGGTGGGACCAAATTCCAGGCTCCCCACATGATCTTCACTGACATCATGGGGGTGAACTTGTTACCACATTGTGGGGATGACAGTCCTGGCTTCCGATTCAGCCTTCTGCAGGGGCTTTGGATGCCTTGTTACTGTTGACACGGGAAGGCTGAGCTCCCCACTCATTGAATGTATTGCTTATTGAATGTATGCTATGTGTCAGGCATCATTCTGAGAACTTTGTATGTATTAAACTACATAATTATTACAAAAACCCAATGAGGTAGTTACTATTATTTTAACACAGAGAGGTTAAGTAACTTGCCCATAGTCAAAAACAGTTCTGTGGGGGCAATATTAGGTTATACACAATTATAACAAGGAGAAGGTCAGTGAAGCTTCTCTTAGGAGTGGAAATCAGAACCCCAGAGAAAAGAAAAGATGCAATCAAACTGTGTGCCTTGATAAGGTCTGCTCCTCCTACTTAAGAAATATCTCAGACATGAAAAGATGATCTATGCATCTAATCAGCTGTTGCACAAAGCATGGAATATATAGAAAGTAAAAATTTCCCTGCAAGATTTATATACATGACCCTTTTTGTGACTCATCTCAAATTGCTAGTTCACTAAACTAATGGAAAGTTACCTCAAACTCCTTCTAGCTTGAGATTTGAGAGGATTCCATTAGCATTCCAAGGGTGAGTAAGGTGATGTAAGAGAAATTCACACACCCTCTTCCTAGGTAATTCCAGACCAAGTTAGAATGCTCATCATATGCTCGTCATTCAAAACCAAACAACAATCTGCTAAACACATGCACACACATGCACACACATGCAATTACATACTGAGAAACTGGGTCTATAAAAAGATTCAGCAACACACAAAAAAGAAAACATAGCACTCAGAAGAAGAACACTTTCAAACAGATACACAATGAGAAATATGTAACATTTAGAGTACATCTACTTTGTTCACTTACTAAAATTCAAGAAAATATGATCCTTTTAACGACTGAGCCACCCGGGTGCCCCGAAAATATGATCCTTTTAAAACAATAAATGGAAGATGAGATGATAGGACAGTCAACCGATATGAAAATGCAGACTGACTAGAATAAGCAGACATAGCAAGGGATGACTACAATGACAAGATGATGGCAAGGAAAGACTATATTGAAACTGAAGGGAAAATAGACAAAATAATACTATAGTTGATGTACTGAAGAGCAGAATTGACCCTCCCTAATATTTTATTGATGATGAAGCTCAGCTTGATTAAGTCTTCCAGAATAGAGAAGAAGAAGGAAAAAAGATGAAAATGAAGACAAGCAGATGCTCAATATGGAGAACAAATGATTAGAAGCCAACAAACGATCAGCTATATATAATAGAGAGAACTCTCTTGAGATGAAAAAAATGTCCTAACCCTGCAGGCTGACAGGGCTGACTCCATAACTGTGCAAAATCCCAGTACCTAAATATGTCAAAACATACTGTTTAGGCTTTTAAGGACAAAGAAATTTAATTATTAAAAAAATATAATTACACATCAAAAAATATATGATGCCTACCAAAAAGAAATGGCCTTGCCACAGAAATTCTCTTCTACAATGTAAAACTAGATGACAGGTAAAGAGTAATATCTTCGCATTTCAGGTAAATATCTGTTATCTAAGAATTCTGTATTCAGCATGTTGTAATTTATGTGCAATGGTACCTAATGGACATCCTTAGATATTCAAGGGCTCAGAAAATATACCACTTATATTATTTTAAGATATACTCCTGCAACCAAGATACAAATCACACTTGAAGAAATCATGGCAGGAAAGACATGGTTGATAGCACTGAAAACATTTAAATATTAATTACTCCAAAAATGTCATAAATATGTTTAGAAAGTAGAATATAGTTACCATAAATGGATCTTGAAGAGAAGATACATAATGTAGAGAACAATTTGGCAATAATACCTGAACCTTAAATTTCAATATGCCAAACATATCAAGAAGCATGAAAAAGAGACATGGAAGAAAGGAAAAGAACAATAGGCTAATTTTCTGTTATATATGGTATAATATTTTACTATTGATATTGAAAATCAGATTATTATATGTTCTAATATTTTAAAGTAGTGGTGTGTATTAATGTGATTTTAAAAAGCCTGTGTTTTTCCTAATTACTAACAAAGAAAAATACTCTTAAAAATATGTAGAAAATGAGAGAAAACATGTGAAATGGAATATAAGCTAAAAATATCTAGAAATCATAAAATAATATTGTTGGAGTAAAATGGTCTGTAAATGTAAACAGGGCAAACTCTTTTTTCAGAGGCCAGCTGAGTTCCTATTGTGTGAGGAAAAAATCCATTTATGTGCAATATAAGAGTTGCATCTATGGGGACGCCTGAGTGGCTCAGTTGGTAAAACGTCTGCCTTTGGCTCAGGTCATGATCCCAGGGTCCTGGGAAGGAGCCCCCTGTTGGGCTCCCTGTTAGGGAGCCTGCTTCTCCCTCTCCTCCCCACTCGTGCTCTCTCTCGCTGTCTCGGTCTCTCTCTCTCATATAAATAAATAAAATATTTAATTTTAAAAAAGAGTTGCATCTATGATATAGTGATTCCAACAGGCTAATGTTAAAATCATGGGCAAATATTCATCAGGAAAACAAATTCCAAATTCTCCAGTGCTCAAAATGTTAATATTATGCCAAGCAGAATTCAAGGAAAGCATTAAATAAAGCAATAAGAATATTTTTTTTTTAGATTGGTGAGAGCATAATCAGTAAACTAGATAAAAGTCTTGAAACTTTTTATGATGAAAAGTGTTAACAACATATATTAAAAATAGTTGTAAATGTAATCCAAATCACCTGAAAAACAAAAATTGAGAGGAATTTTGATACACTTTATGATTTAACAGGTCATTAGTAAATAAGTGAATAAAAATATGGAGAAATGGAATAAAATAGTTAATAATGCTGGTTTTATATAATTTATGTAATTTTGAACCATACAAGATGAGATATACATTTTCTTTACAGTTTGCAAAAGTTTATTATATGTTAAGCCATAGGAAATGTAAAAACTTCTAGAAGTAGAAAATTGTACAATTTTTAATAACTATGTTGTAAAACCAGAACTGAATAGTAGAATTCCAAATACATGGTGATTTTAAAACATTCTCATTCATGGATCAAAGTAGAAGTAAAAACTTTTGCAAATATGGTTTTCTTAGAAATATTTAAATGAGAGTCACACTTACAGATCTTATAGGAGATGATTAAAAATGCATTTAGAGGTAATTCCATAACATTAATAAAGAGGAAAGAATTAAAATAAATGAATTTATCATTTAATTGAAATATTTGAATAAATAAATATATATTCCATATACCTATATTAGTATAGATATGTAGATAGATGGAAGTCAAGAGCAAGTGGCTAGGGCGCCTGGGTGGCTCAGTTGGTTAAGCGACTGCCTTCGGCTCAGGTCATGATCCTGGAGTCCCGGGATCGAGTCCCGCATCGGGCTCCCTGCTCGGCAGGGAGCCTGCTTCTCCCTCTGACCCTCCCCCCTCTCATGTGCTCTCTGTCTCTCTCATTCTCTCTGCCTCAAATAAATAAATACAATCTTAAAAAAAAAAAGAGCAAGTAGCTAATAAATATACAAGTAGAAATTGTGAAAGAAAAATGGTAACATCAAACAAATTCAATAATAAATTAAGAAAACAATTTACCAAGATCATATGATCAAGTAAGATTTCTTTTATAAATGTAATATTTCAGTATTATGATATCTGTTATTATAATTGGTAACATCAATTGGTCAAAGAAGAAAATTTGACCTACTTGTCAAATTTAAAAAGATAGAGAAAATTTATCACCATTATGATTGACAAAAATTCAATGGATAAAAGCTGCTGTTATTTGTGCTAACTATTTGTCAATGGAGAAGGAATGGAAAAACACTTATTTAACTTCTTTAAAAATCGGTCTTAATTCAATAGGAAAATTATAATCCATTTGAAATATTGAAATTGGAAAAAACAATAATGCCCACCATCACCACTATCATGTAATATTGTTCTAGATGTTCTGATGAATCCAAAAAGATAATAAAATAAACCAGAAGCATATATTGTCATTAATTATAGATGGTACATCTGAACTATCTGGAGAGTCAAAAATTTATTGAAAACACTAATAGCACTTAAAAGGAAATTTAATATAATTCATTCAATAAATTCGATATAATGATTGGTTAGAAAAATATATGTATATGCATACACACACATTTCAGCTAAATCCATACATTTCAACAACTACAGATTACAGTAGTATAGAGGAATAAAAACGCCATTCATATTGGCAACCAAAAATATTAAATACCTAGCAAAAAACAATGAATATTCTAGTCTTCTCTAAAGGAAACTTTAAAATAATTGAGATATATAAAAGGAAACTTAAATAAACAAAAACAAAAATATACTCGGAGAAAACTTAATATTGTAAATGTATAATTATCCACATATCATTTATACATTTAATATAATACATCACAAGTTTTCCTACTATTATATTTGCAAAATGATTATAAACACCATCTTTTGAATAATCAAGAAATTTTGAAAAAGAAAAAAAGAGAGGGTTTTTATTTTGCACTATAATTTTAAAATACACTTGTTTTGTAAAAATACACTTGTTTTAACAGTGTGATGTGGTTCAGGAGTAGACAGACCAAAATGAGGAAAATGTTTGCAGTATGTGTACATGGAAGAACTAAGAAGTTAATGTGTAAAGAGTTTTTACAAATTATTAATAATAAAAGAGTGTCTCAATAGAAAACTGAACAAAGAACATTAAGGAAGATTTACAGAAAAATGAAACTCAAGTGAGAAGTAAAATATGTTGAATCTAGCAAACAAGAAAATGTATATTCAAAAATTCTATGATTAAATATAAATGATTTTTATAGGAGAAAATTTTCAAGCAATTTAAATTTCTTTTAAGAGCAATTTGGAAAAATAGGTTGGTATTTTTATAAAATAGAATACTATATAGCCACTGAAAATCATATTGAAAGATTAATAATATAAGAAACTCTTAATGAAATATATTTGTTTAAAAAGAGTAAGTGCGGGGCGCCTGGGTGGCTCAGTCATTAAGCATCTGCCTTTGGCTCAGGTCATGATCCCAGGGTCCTGGGATCGAGCCCCACATCGGGCTCCCTGCTCAGTGGGAAGCCTGCTTCTCCCTCTCCCACTCCCCCTGCTTGTGTTCCCTCTCTCACTGTGTCTCTCTCTGTCAAATAAATAAAATCTTAAAAAATAAATAAATAAAAATAAAAAGAGTAAGTCCTATATAATAAATAATTAAACAACAAAACTATTTGCCCAGGGAATAAAATAAAAATACTGACAACATTGTTAAATATGATTATCTACTGCTGTTTCAATTAGAGAGAATGTTATTTTCTATTTCATACAAGGGAGTCAATATTCTTTTTTTGGTAATGTTGAAAATTGAAGCAATATATTTTTAAAAATATTTTAAAATAATGATATAAAATTTGGCTAAATGTGGTTTATTTTTTTAAATTGTATTCTTCTTACTTTTCCAGGATGTCTACAATAACACATTATTTTTGTTGCCAGAAGAAATGTTAAAAAACCTGACTGGCCTGAGACAGAATAAAAATTAATCTTAATTGCTAGTGTTATGTGCCTACTAATTATCAGGCACTATTCTAGGAGTTTGCATGCTTGCTGTCATTCAATCCTCAGAACAAATGTATCTGATAAGAATTGTTATTGCCCTATTTTATGGATAAGAAAGTCAAGGTTTAAAAAGATTAAGTAACTTGCCCCAGGAGACACCAATCATAAGTAATGGAATTGGGGGTCAAAGCCCTATGACTAGCTCTCTACATGGTACCAAGTGCCCTTTCCCCCAAAGGATTTAATCTTTAGAAATATTGAGACAGTCTCATTTAATTGACTGAAAAAAAAAAGATTTTGTTTATTTATTTGACAGAGAGAGAGAGTAGAGGCAGGGGGAGCAACAGAGGGAGAGAGAGAAGCCGACTCCCTGCTGAGCAGGGATTCCCAGGACATGACCTGAGCCGAAAGCAGAAGCTTAACCAACTGAGCCACTTAGGCACCCCTAATTGACCATTTAATGTAGATTAAAGAATGATCTTAATCTTCAATTACAGAAAGCCTCATTCATTTAGATAAGCCAAAGCATCCCCCATCCCCACAAATAAGAGGGAAAATTATTGAATTTTTTCAGGAAATGACATTTTTATTTATTCATTAAGGTCCAGACTAACATTTCTCATATAATAGATTTCTTTAAAAAAAATCTGTTTTGTTGAAAGATAAAAACATTTGGGAATGAATTTATCAATTATCTGATAGTCAAATGTTTCTACGTGCTTAAATCAGTTGGTCCTCTAATAATTTGTTTATAAACCCATTATAATTTTATTTATAGAATTTACAATACTATATCTTTGAAGAAAGTGTGTGCTAAAAGAAATTTAATCTCAGCCTAGACTTTATATAAAATTCCAAATAGTCTGAATTATTTCAGAATGACTTTATGAAATGTTACCTAAGATATAATAATTGACAAATGAGAATGTGTGAGTCAAAGGATGTTCTAAACCCCTTGTGTGCAGTACAGTTCTTCTCTAAAAAAGATTAGGAACTGGTTTTAATCTGTACGCAGCACAGAGTTCTCCTTTGTTCTGTACCCGTCCTGCATGCTATTCTTTATCCCAGCATCATTCATCAACAATTTCAAAAGTAGGTATGTGTTGAGTTCCTTGAGAACAAGACCTTTGTTTCTTTTTTTAAAAAGATTTTATTTATTTATTTGACAGAGAGAGAGAGAGCACAAGCAGGGGGAGAGGCAGAAGCAGGCCTCCTGCTGAGCAGGGAGCCCAATGCAGGGCTCCCTCCCAGTACCCTGAGATCATGACCTGAGCCGAAGGCAGACCCTTAACCTACTGAGCCACCCAGGCACCCCAAGATCTTTGTTTCTTATTCATCTTCGTATTTCAATACCTAACAATTGCTTGGCATCTAGTACTCAGTATTTTTTCACTAAATTAAATTTAGCTGATTGCAATTTCTTCAATGTCCTTATCACCACCTTATCTTTTACTGTAATCAGCCTGAAGAGAATACTTCTCAAAAGATGTTTATAACACTGACTGGTAGAGGAGAAGCTTAAGAACGAGTGTAGAAATAATGTGTAGATAAGCCATGTTATCCTTCCTTCTCTTGTTTAGAAATAATAAGGAAATGGAGAAACATTTAAATTCTTCTAAGATATGAGAATTTTCATAATAATACTCTATGGTTTTATTATTGTTATATTTTAATCTGGGTTACTCAGAAATTGGAGAGAGCTTGAGATTCTGTCAAAATTATGATCAATACCAAAAAAGGGGGTTTGTCTTTTTTTATCTCTCAAAAGATTGTAGATATTTTGATCCAGTTTGTGCATGCTTATTAATTTGAACATTGAAAGAAAGTTTTCTAAAAGATCATTGTGATTTAGGCTTCAGAATGAATTGAATTTAGATTTGAATGTATTTCTCTTTGCTTTGGGATATATTTATGTGAACATTGCTTTGTGAAAAAAAGTTGGCAATGGTATGTTTATAATGAAAATAATTCATTATATTTATTGAAATCATATCTTCTGTAATGGCAACATCCTTAGGGAGGGGATGGAAGATAGTACTCATTAGATACTTTTCTTCATTTGTGAGCCAGACAGTATATTAGTTTTATCCAATTGCCATCTGCCATCCATTTTATATACAGTATGCCTAAAGAGCTCACTTCATATAAGGGTCTAGAAGGTAAAGGTAGACCATATTGTATTTATATTTGTAAATACCGTATGCATTAAATTACAAATATTTATGTGCCATTAAGGTTTGAATAAAGGGAAATAGAGTTGAAACAGACATGCCTTTCTTGCTCAAAGCTGGGAGTTGAGGATAGTTTGGCTAGAAGTGTGGTTCTTTTGTGTATACAATTGCATTTGTCATAACTATTTGAATGTGTCACTTTGATTTCATTTTCCATTACTTTGCTCAGTACCACTTGCAAAGTAATAACAAAGAATTACTATATAACTTGAGTTGATTTAAGAGACTGCACTGCTGAAATATGCATGGGGTAAACTCAATGATTCAATAGATCTAGTGAGGAAACACATTTAATCAATTTTTTAAACATTTAAAGAATTCATTTTTTTATGTGAAATTATGTAATAATATTACACAACAGCTAAAGCAATAGGTTCTTTAAACACAGTGACACATAGCACTGTGTTTAAATAGAAAAAACAAAATTGTTTAATTTTTTGCAACTGTATGCTTTCAATCATTTGTAGGGATCTTTCGTTTCAGTCTAAAACATTTGCTGTGAAATCCATTACGGGGAAACCATATTTTTTAACAATAATGACAAGGGTGAAAATGAGTCATAATCTAAAACATTCAAAAAAAATTTTTTTTTTGCTCAAAGGAATCTATGTGGACTCACAAGAAAACTTATTCAGTTTGAAATTTTGAAAATAAAAATTTCAACTGTTAAATATTAATTGATGGATTGTTATGAATCTGCAGAGGCAGGGACAATGTCATTTTAATGGACCTCCTGGGATTAAATAGATAATAGCAATGCTTTTATAAATGACAAAAGTAGGGGTGTGTGTGTGTGTGCATGCGCGTGCACGTGCACGCGAACGTGCATGTGTACAGCCAACATGGCACTCAAGAAAATCAAAGGAAATGAGCCAGAAACTTCTCACATTCTGCTGGCATCTGTGGAGTGTCGCCATATGAGAACCATATGACTGCTGGCAGATTGGCATGTCAGCTCAGGCTTGTAAAACTTGACCGCACTGAGCTCAGGGTTTAGCAGTTTATCACAGGAATACTGATAAAATTTTAACTGCACTCTTTTTGTGCAAGGACATTTTAGCCTTTCCCAATGTCTCTCATCCCAATCCTACCCTTGAAACCATCACCCCAAGCAGAAATAAGGTATAATTTCAATGAAATTTAAAATGAAAATGGACTGCTGTAAACAGCAGCTATATCTTATGTGGTAAAACTGGCTTTCCTCCCATGTGTCAGCAAGCACTGACCACCATTTTCTATTACGAGTCAGAGATGAATTCTCAAAAGCAAATCATTTTAACATGATTACTAAGGTACGGTTAGAAAGTGGGACCACGCACCTTTCTCTAAGGGTAGAGGAGGACTATCTTGATGATCTACTCTTTTGACAGATGGAAACTCTTGGTGAATTGAGTCTTTAGTATCTTTGGACAGAAAGAAGTTGTTCCCAATTATTGATATTTGCAGGATAAGAGAAATAGAGGTGTAAAGGTAATTGTTTCTATCATCTACGCTGTTTAGAAGGAAATTGCCTTTTGTTGGAATAAGCTTAACTTGTCTGTCTTTTAATAAGTGGCTATTTTGAATAGAACGTTCTATTTAATCTTCATAACTAGGAAAGAGAGGCAAGGCCATTAATCTGTTTTTCATGGTCTACTAAAATCATGATATTTCTGGTTATTAGTATGAAATTAAAATGGAGGTGACAAAACTCAGGCCTAGTCCTTGACAAAACTGTCAAGTGGGCAATCTGGCATGCTCCTGTGGAGCCCCATGCCTTTTGTCCTCAGGCTGCTTCATTACAGCACAGGGGTACAGATAGCTTCAGGCACAGGGTCCCATATCAAACATAACCACTTCTGTTTTGCATCTTTGGAACCTTTTCCAAAGCCAAATCATCAATGAAAACTAGACATGAAGTTAATACCTTGGTCACAAATCTTAAATAGTGGGGCATGGGAGTGGGTGGGGAAATGCTTCAGTCTTCCTGTCCTTCAGTTCAGCAATCTGAGGCATATTCTCCATGCTTCCTCAGAGGGCCCCAGAGGTATTGAGCTCCAGTTACTCTGAGTAGTCACTGGTTCATTAGCACACCCTTTATTGGCTCCTTGCCATTCCCTGTCTTATTGTCCCCACTACCTCATTACCACCTCCTGGGATCAAATTCAAATGAACTACTTGTATCCAAGACTTTATTTCAGGCTCTGCTTTTGGGATAACTTAACCTGTAAGACAGGAAGTGTGTCTTGGGGGTCCCATTGCCTTTTATATTCTCTTTAGCAGTATATCACCCAATGCAATTTGCATCCTTTGACCAACATGAGTTTTGGCTATCTTTAGTCAACCCCCAGTTCTGGCCTTTGCTCAGTTCTTTCACAGCTTACAGAAACTTCTCTATCTTGTTTTTGCTTAATTCCCTTAGGGGTCCTGAATTCTCTGGATGGAAGGTCATTTAAGTATGTGTTTAAGTGGTATTGATAGGCATTTGATTTATGGCACTTGATATATCACACTGATATTTTATCAAAGCCTTAACCCAAAGCAGTGAGTCCATTGGTAGGAATTTGGGTTTCCTCCAATTCCTGTCAAAGAGGCTGACATCAATGCTGCTGACATGGGGAGCTTGCCCTGCCAACACCCTTCTGCAAGAAACAAATCCCCAAATGTGTGAGTCAAATGGGAAACTGGAGAGCATAATGAAATGCATGGTTCAAGTATCATTGTGTGAGCTATGTTTATTCAAGAAAATCTCGTTAGAGTTATTGACTAGAGCACCTGATACAGGAAAATACAAATTTATGAACTTGGCTAAAGCATGTTTCTACTCATCACAAAAAAGTTTCTGTGCTTTACAAAACATTGCCCCTTTTATGGCACTCTTTACACTATAAATATTCAATATGCAATTTTCTGCAGTTATTTCACCTACAACTGAATGTTCCTTGAGTTGGGGGGAATCAGCTGGTCTATTTTTTAGTTCTATCATCTAATCCCTTGCTTAGATCAGCTCTTCAGCAAACATTTGTGGAAATGAATGTGTGAAATACCTAAACACTTCTGTTACTTATTCAGCATTAACTACTTAGCAAATTCTGTTTAGGGGTAAATGAATGATCTCACAGTTAAATTTAAAACAGCTATTAGATGGTACTGTCAGCTGACGATCACTCAGAAATAATCCATAAGTTTTTGAGGTGGAATATCATAAGGATATGTTAAGCATCACATAATAGGAGCACTGGCTTGGGAGCCATGCAGACATGGGTTTCAAGCCTGGTTCTGCCAATTAAGAGCTGGGTGATCTTGAACAATACACCAAACATCTCCAAATTTGATCTTAAGAATGGGATAATAATACTTACTTCATAGTTTTTTGGTAAAAGTTTAATGAGATAAAGCATGCAAAGCTCTTAGCATGTATCTACACTTAGTCTGTGCTCACTAATTGGTCACTACTGTTGTTTTTATCATTGCTATTTAATTTCTCTGGCACCACACAACCGGTGAGTGATAGAGCTAGGACAAAAATCTCACTTAATGATTTCCAAACTAGTGTTCTTTTCATTGTATGACATTGGGTCAAAACAAATATCTTTGAAAATACAGTCTTAGTTGATGAGAACATAGGACTTGATACATTGGCATTTTTTTCTGAGACCAACTGTGACCTAAAGTGTCCTGTGATTGACCTAATCCATTAAGAAACCCAAGACTACTAGGTGAGGTGAATGACAACCTTCAGGGTTCTATTTGGGGGCTCAAGCAACCAATTATACCTTTACTTCATAATAATGAGTCACTAGATATCTCTTTCCTTAAGAAAGTACTAGCCTAAATGATGCCACTGGAAAGACAAAAAAAGTACATTTAGCCTAGCTACTTGTGGGCCAGTGCCATGGCATTATAATTCATGGTGACGAGCTGATATAGAACTGTAACATGGTGGCCCTCTGTACCACTGTCTCATCATGAATTGCACAAGACCCAGGATCTGCTACCATTAGAGCTAAGCTCCACTTTGCTATTTGCCCCAACTAAGAAGAGGGTAATCACCTCTCACTATGAACTAGACTTTAGCTTTTTTAAATCTGTATTAAAGTTTGCTGTGGGCATAAATTCTGTAGCTGGAACAGTCAAGGTCTGTTTTGACAATGACATATTATCTAGGTGTCCCGGGTCAAATATTTAAAAAGTGTCTCTATGAGAGTGGGTCTCAAGCTGGTTGCACACTAGAATCAGATGGGGACCTATTGAAAACTCTTGATGGCCAGGCCCTACTGAGACCTATTGAATCAGAATCTTTGGGGCTGAAGCCCAGGCACTTGCGGTCTTGTGAAAGCTCCCCCATGTGTGCAATCCATACTGCTTTAGGAGAAGTGCTTAACACCACTTTTCTTATCCTGCCATTCCAAAGGACAGAAAGCTGTAGTAGTGTGACTGTAGGGAGTTGCACCTCCAAGCTGACTCCGTGTTACTCAAAGTGCTCACTTTGAGATTCCAATTTGTTTTGGCAGGTGAGTTTCGGTAATCAGAGAGAATCCAGGCCAAGTGGACTTTTAATTAATTTATTTATTTGTAGAAAAGCAGACCCATCTGTATTCTCAGTGCTTAGAGCTGCAAAACACTCAGAGTTGCGAAACCTTCCGTGTGTAACAGAAATTTTGACTTGGCTTGCAGAATTATATGTACCAGAAACACGCTGGAGAAAGCCTGAGACTATTTTTTTTTTAAAAGATGCTGTCAAGAATAACTGTATAAATCCAAAATGTCTTTGGAAACTTTTCTGCCCACCCCCGTTTCTCTCTGGCAAGAAGATGCTCTTTCACCTACCCGGGGCAGAAACAATAAAGACATCTGTGAATCCAGCTTATCCTCTTCTAAGTTATACATAATAATTGAGCCTCCCTATTTGTGCATATTTACTCACTCCTTCCCCGAATAGCTTCAAGGGCTTTCTTTATGCCTCCAGATTGATGAATCTCTGTCTACTCTCATGAAGCCCAGCAAAACAGACAGGTCTTTACTCTCTCCATTGACTATGGCTGGTCTAAATCTGTAAGACAGGCTCTTGCAGCCTTCTGTATTAAAAGGATGGGTTTTGTGAGTAAACCCATTCAAAAAGATCAAGATATCTCCTTTTGGAAGAAAGATGAAGTCATATTGCAACAAAAATCTGCTTCTAAAGAAGCTATTTCGAAAAAATCTGTTCAATATGTATCAAAGAATCAAATTACACCCATCTGGAGAGACGCATGTGAAAAAAAAAACTGCATTAAACAGCAAACCACATCTATAGTGCTTCTTGCAGCAAACAAAGAAATGCTGGGTGTATCAACAGGCAGGGTCTCTTTTGATTAAAAAGTACTTACAGAAAGAGGACAAATCAAGCTCAGCCTTTCTGGTGCTTTTCATAAGGTGAGGATGGTGGAGTGGGGGTGGGGGGGCAGCTGCACATTCTAAGTAATTCATACAGGGGGAAAAAAAAATCATTTTCAGCGGCCTGCGGATGGCTTTGAGTGAGAGCAGATTTCCATGCAGAAATGATCTATGGGCTAGGGATTACACCCCTTTTTGCTCACACAAGGACTGATTGCATGGCTCACAGCTGGAGCTAATCCAGATATCTGTTTAATTAAATAGGAGCTGTCATTCTGTTGCATTACATCAAAGCCCAGGAAGGTGACATGGAGGTGAGATGGCAATGTAAATTTTTAGTCCTTAGTTTCTTATATAGCAAAGGGATAAAAATTCAGTTTTTCAGCAGGATTTGTGTATAGAAATATAATTGAGACATCTGTGACTTTCAATTTCCCATCAGGATCATCTTTCTTAAAATCATATATTTTTCTGGAGCAGGATGTTTGGTAGGGTAAATTTAAAAAGATATCAGTGAAACAACACTTTCCTTCAAGAAAAATCCACTGAGTGCCTCCTATAGAAATGGCATTACAAGGAACATAATGGACCCAGCCAAGAATAAGATTTGCTTAAAATGAATACTGTAAGGGCACTGTTTACATGGCTGAACAATTTTGGGAACCAGAATGTTTATTATACTTGCTATTCGAAGTTCAGATATTTATCAAAACCAGTACTTGAATGAATGTGTTTATATTCAAATTCAAACAAACAAAATATGAGTTCATAAAGAGAATGAAATCAACATTTTCAAATAAGGACTACCTACAATAGAGTAAATTAGCTTTAAAATGATATACACACATGTTATATCAAACAGAAACTTTTATAAATACGATTTTGATATTAACTGTCTTCCCACTAAGTGATTATAAAAACCCTTCCCCAGGTGTGGCTAAGAGTCCTTCCTGTTAGAGAAATTTCTCTACGAGGCTTTCCAGCCTTTTGTTGTCCATGCTCACCAAACTCCATGCCATATGTATTCTGTACCATTTATGATGGAATAATCACTTTTCACATAACAAGGTCTTTATTATTAGCTTGAGAAAACTTTCAGACTCAGCCTGCATTTGCTCAAATTTCTGAGTCCTCATGAACTTTAATAACAGTAGATTTGTGCAATGATTATGATTTCCTTTCCTTTAATGTACTCTGCAAAATGGCCTCTCCATTGGACAGCCCCATCCAAAGCTCTCTTTGTTTGCATAACACTGTAGCTATTTGTTTTCTTCCTGCCCTCTAATCTGAAAACTGTAATCATTAACTTTAACAGTGAATAGAATTTTTCTTCTTCCTGGTTTGATTGGTGAGAAGAAAACACAAAAACCAGGTTAAATCACCCATGACAAAAACATAGGCAGTGTGAGAGTGCTTGATGACACCATTACTTGCTACCTGTCTCCCAGAGTAGTTGAGAATGTGCATTCTAAACCCACCGATATGGGTTCATTTTCAGACCCACCAACCTGTATGACCTTGGGCAAGTCACTTAACCTTTTTGAACCTCAGTTTCTTCATTTGTAAAATAGGGGTTATAATAGCTGCAATACCCAGGAAGAAAGGGTAACTCTATTCCTCCCTCCTTCAGAGATGCCTCAGGCAGTCCATACCTAACCATATAAAACATACAATTTTTTTTTTTATAATTCAAAGATAACAGGAGGAGCTGTTAACATCTACTCTCTTATGAGTTCTTATCTAAGAAGGCTTTTAGGAGGGCATACCTGATTTGTGTCGATCTCTTATCATAAATTGATCTGTATGTAGATTATACACTTTATGAGTCACAGTTCCATTGGAGAATACAAACTGGAGACTTACATGGACTGTGACTAACATGAAGCTATGTGATTAAGGAGATATAAAATTGGGGATACTTCGAAAATATGCAGCTTCCATGGGTTTACTTATACTTTACACATAGTGATTATCTATTAATTCAGAACCAAGCTGTTTCTCAGTCCAGAAATAGGAAGTGTTTCCTCTGTGTAAAGGAAGTGTAAACCGATGTGTTGGGGAAGGCTTGTATTTAATCTGATTCTGTCTGGGTCAGTGCATTTCCTCATTGGGCTGTTGCAAGGAATAGATGAGTTAACATATGAAAATATGGTGACTATATGGTGTCTAGCACAAACGTGCTATGCAAGTGTCAGCTATTATCAGTATTATAGTTTAATTATTTCATAAAGCAGTACTGTAGGGTTATTCTAGAGGCTGGGTGTGAGTGTTAGAGATGCAAATGGTCTCTCTCCACAAGCAATTTAAATTAAAGAGAAAGGCATCTAGAACAATAACAATGACACACATAAGTACTGTAGGAGTTTCCTTATTATTTCTTCACTGTCTTAATTTGGATTCTCTCAGGACCAGACCTGGAGACAAAGAAGTGAATATAAGTAATTTATTTTGGAGGCCAGACCAGGAAACAGCAGAAGGGGAGTGAAGTGAGACAGGGAAAGCAAAAGCAGTCAATAATGGGTGAGTTAACACATTTCCATTGTGAATAATGGGGACTTACTCCCACTGAGTAACTCTTGGAGCCAGCGTAGAACATGAGTCTTACAGTTACACTAACCACAGAAGGAGGAAGCGTTTATTTATGTACCACCACCTATCAGTCATTGGTTGAAGGAGGAGTTAATTGTCTAGTACTTCAGCTGTCCTGGGCAGGGCAGCTGGAGCTCAGAGAAGGCCCTCAGGCAAAGAGGCACGGGAGCTGACAACTGGTGATTGGCCAGAAAACTACAACTACAACTGTAAGGCTGGAAGGGCTGTGCGCAGCGATGGACCAAGGCTGCAGTACTCAGTGACTGCTAGCATTGTATTCCTGAAAAATAGGAGGAGAATCCCCATTTAAAAAGTTTAAGACCTGATTAAAGCAAGAATAGGGTGATGGAACTTAAGTCAAGAGAGAGTATATATGAAAATTCTTATAAATGGTTGTCTCTGGTAACAGAATAAAAATGTTACATTAAATAAGGGCAATATAAATTCTTTATATATTTTATATTAGCATGATTGGCAATTCTATACTCAGCAATATCAATTTCCATTTATAGGCACCACTGAATGGGAACTATTTAAATCTTCATCTATGGTCTCAGTTCACTGTTTATTTTAGCTTGTAATTACTTCATTATTGGTTATATGCTGCTATTTACCATTGCATCTGGTCTCCCATCCAAATGTTGAAAGCATTCCTGATTTTGTGACCCAAGAGTTGTCCTTTGCTTCAGGGAGGGATCCACTTTTTGTCTCCTGAGCGTCACTTCTTAAAGCCACAGGTCATCCCCCCTGTGTTTCCACCTCCCCGAGCCCATCTCAGTACTAGTATCCATGTTGCAGCTTGATACATTCCAGACTCCACTGAAGAACTGTTCTATCATTAGCTTCATCTTTTCTCATTTAGTTTCATCTTTTCCAATATATCACCACAAAAATATCCTCTTCCTTACTCCCATTTTACATCCCTCTCCTATCCCAAATACCACTTTTAAGTGTTTATAATTAAGCAAGATGGAGCCTGATTTTACAAATACCTTCTATCAAGTGTTAAGTGTTGTGGAAGACAAATTGCTGATTAAAATCGATTTTAAAAAGCTCTGCTTTCATAAAGCTTAGCATTTATTGAAGAGATAGCCCTTGAACAAGCTATCACAAAAATTAATCAATCTCTGAAAATTGTAATAAGTAGTTTGATGTAAGCAGCTATGGGAGCAAGTAATGTCATAGTCTACTCCTGTCTGAGTAGGTATGTGTATGGGTATGTGGAAATGTCACAGAGGATTCTTGGAAAACATCCCTGACATTTGAGCTGTGATCTGAAGGATGAATGGGATTTAATTCCCTCCCAGGCAAGAATGTTCCATACAGAGAGAGCAAGCGTATGCAAGGTACCTAGGGTGGGAGAGAGCCTGATGTCTGGGAGGACCTGCAAGGCTGGCATGGCTGGAGCCCAGAGGGCAAGTGCAGGTGTGGCAGGGGATAAAGCTCCAGAGGCAGGCAGGGGCTAGATCAGACTAAGAACTATGGGTGTCTGTCTTTATCCAATGACCAATGAAAAGCCATCAAAAAATTTTAAATGAAGAGGTGGTCTGATTAGAATTTTGTTTTAAAATGAGTGTTCCCATATTAAGAATGGACTCGACGGGGGCGCCTGGGTGGCTCGGTCGTAAAGCGTCTGCCTTCGGCTCAGGTCATGATCCCAGGGTCTTGGGATCCAGCCCCTCATCGGGCTCCCTACTCAGCGGGAAGCCTGCTTCTCTCTCTCCCACTCCCCCTGCTTGTGTTCCCTCTCTCGTTGTCTCTCACTGTGTCAAATAAATAAAATCTTAAAAACAAAATAAAACAAAAACAAAAAAAAAGAATGGACTCGAGGAGTACAAGAGGGAAAATGGAGACTCGTTGACAGAGTTTGTTGCAAAAATCCATGTGAGAAATGATGGGATCTTCAACTAGGCTAGTGGATGGAAATGGAGTGATATGGATGTGTTCAGGAGATATTTAGGAGATTAAGCACATAGAACTGAAGACATCCTAAATACTGAAATATATTCAGAACAAAAATCTTAATGTTTCATACTTTACGATACAAACTGTGTCACATTTTTCATTTTTCAAATTAAATAAAAACTGAGAACCCCAAATGCCTTGTTGGCAAGAAGTTTATTATCGCACTCTTGGGTTTACCTGGATCACTGAAAAACCCCAGGCCTTACCCAGGCCCCAAATGTAGTATATTCGTCAGCCACATTCAAGTGGGGAATTTGATGTTGCCATGGCTGCCTTAGCTTCACGTTGTACCACAGAGTGCTGTCTGATAAATCTAGTGCTGCTAGTTCTTAATTAAGGGAGTCCTTAGAAGTCCAACCTTCCCTACTAAGCTTGGTCACTTGGTCCCCCATCACGCTTAGTGCCTGGAACTTTCAGATATATGTACTCCCCTTCTTCTCCAAAGTTCTGCCAATTAAAACCTGCTTGGCCTGAGTGAATTTAGGCATCTGTCCTTTGAGGAGCAAGCAAACACTAGCACTTTTGCCAAATCCAGGCAGCCGCCCAGGGAGTTGGCTGCTTTCCTTTATCAACCCACAAAACACAAAAGGCTCATTCAGTAACTTCCTTCTACAAAAAGCTCAATTTCCTTTCAGGAAGCCTCCAGTCATTAAAGATATATAAAAACATAAAAAGCCTGTTTACTGTCCTTGAAATAAGAAGAATGAAGGAGTGCTCTTATTTCTTTTTGAACATCCACAGTTCCACCTCTACTTCCCTCAAAATCAGAAATGGGATTTCTTTTATTTTTCAGCAGAAGTAATGCAAAACAAACCATAATTTAATTCTCAGGTCCCTGAGAATACAACAGGCCATGTGCATCTTCAGATTTCATGTACTTGTGGTTGAGGTATTAATATGTATAAATAAATTCCTATGGAGTTCAGAGGAAAGAGAAATGGACTGCCTTTGGCTGAGAGGTGGGATCAAGGGACTAAGGGTACCTTGCAAAGGAATAGAATTTGAGTTTGACTTGGCAGGCCGAATAAGGGATTGCTCTAAGCAGGGAAAGCAGAACAGCCAAGCAGAGGTAACAAATTATACAACGGTATTGAGAAATAGTGAGTCATTGGCTATGGCAAGAACATAAGATGATGTGTCACAGGGTTGCAGAATGTCAGAAGATGATTCTCGAAAGATAGGTAATAACCATATTGCGGAGAGCTTTATAATGGCATAGTTAAGAGTGCAAACTTTTTCTTTCATGAAACAATGGGAAAATATAATTTTTTTCTGTATTTATATTTTAATTAGAGACAGAACCAGTTTTGCAATTCAGAGAGTTGACTCAGAAAAACTTGCAGGATAAATTGGACAAGAGTAGCACCTGAGTCAAAGAAATCCACTAGGAACTATTGCAATTGTCCTAATGAGACATTTTATTTAGCATCTCCTGTATACCAGAAACTACAGTAGATGCTTAGCATATACAGTAAAGTACAGTGATTGTGGGTGCGGTTGTTGAGTGTCTCTAGAGCCAGTCTGCCTAGATTCAAATCCTGACTCCTCCCTTACTAGCTTGGTGACCATGCAAGTTACTAACTTGCCACAGTTTCTTTGTCTCTAAAATGATGAGCGCCTGAGTAGCTCAGTCGGTTGAGCGTCTGACTCTTGGTTTCAGCTCAGGTACTGATCTCAGGGTTGTGGGATCTAGCCCTGCATCAGCCTCCGTGCTCAGCATGGAGTCTGACTGAGGATTCTGTCTCTCTCTCCCTCTGTCCCTTACCCTCTCATGTGCACACGCTCTCTCTCTCAAATAAATAAATAAAATCCTTAAAAAAATAATAATATACATATATTGGGATTGTTGTAAAGACCAAATATAAAATTACATCTAGAGCACTGGATATGTGGAACTTATTTTTAATCTAAGTAACATGCCTTGAGGTGAAAACAATTATTCTTACTTTATAGATAAGAAAACAGAATCTTAAAAAACTTATGTGATTCACTCAAGTCACAAAAAGAGTAAGGAAGAGATGGAGCTGGTACTTGAGCCTAGTTCTCTTTGATTCCAAAGTTCATGATGTTTTCCTGTTACTCTCTTTTTGAGGAATCCATGTGAGACAATAGTCTGGGAGTGGGGAGAGGCTAATAACATTTTGAGGACAGAAGCTGCAGGAAGAGAGGTGGCTTCTGTGGTCACTCAGATAATGAAAAAGGAGAAAGCTCAAAGTTCAAGAGATCTTTGGCAGCCTAACATGTTCTCTCTAAACTCCAGGCTGGAGTAATTCTGCACATAAATTAGGCTGGACATAATAGGGACTACTTTATTTGTCTCTGATGCCCTTTGTCAGCCTTTGGATTTACAGAACTGTCAGAGATAACATGATTACAGGCCATGGTACATACTCTTTCTTTTTTTTTTTTTTGAAGTTTTTATTTATTTATTTGACAGATAGAAACATAGCGAGAGAGGGAACACAAGCAGGGGGAGTTGGAGAGAGAGAAGCAGGCTTCTCGCTGAGCCGGGAGCCCGATGTGGGGCTCGATCCCGGTACCTTGGGACCATGACCTGAGCTGAAGGCAGACGCCCAATGACTGAGCCACCCAGGCGCCCCAATGGTACATACTCTTAGGAAAGAACAATATGTCATCCATCATGCTCAGGCTTCAAGCTAACAGAGGCTGTGCCAAATACATTTCTAAGCTTAGTACTATAGGACTATAACAGGGTCTGTTTCCAGATTACTCCAAGATTCATACTAACAAGTCCACTTACAATGTTTATCCACCTTGATTTCAACAAAATGAAATATTTGTGAGTTGCAGAGCTGGGAAAATTATGGAGTTAATATTATTGAACAGGATGTTTTCCATTGCCCCTAAAAACGGCATGTTGTAATTAATGCCACAGTCACAATGTGCCCAAGACCAGCTGACAAGGTAGTCAGGGAGTTAGGTATTTGCACACTGGAAATTGCAAGTAGAGGTTGCTATAGTTAGCATAAGTCATCACACACTAAAATCTGGCTCCAAGCTTTGCATATTCAGAAGGTTAATGTTATCAATTTGTCAGGTTATAGGAAACAGTCTCTTGCTGACCAAATTCATGAAGAAATGAATTACACACTAAAATTTGTAGTTTGCAATGAGATACTAACTTAGGTAATAAACAATACCTCCCGAATAGGTAGGGGCACTTAGGAGATCAAATTACAAATCTAAACATTGTTTCATAATCCTAGAATTAGGGAGGAATGTGCAGATTGTTTTAGGGTATACCTTTTTCTAGATAAATTACTCTTTCTCAATCTGGGGGTGCTCTTCTTCTACCCTGCACCATGCTGAAATCATAAAGATTTACCTGGCAGCAGTTGGGTTAAGATTGGAAAACTGGAGACTGGCAGCAGTTGGGTTAAGATTGGAAAACTGGAGACTAGTTAGGAGGCAATATAGTAGTACCAATGAGAAATAGCTTGAAACAAGATTCTACTCTTGGGGAAGAAAATGAAAGGCAGATTTGAGTGATATTTAAGAGGTAGACAATAGAAAACAGAGATGGATTACATGTGGGAAGTGAGGCAAAAGGAGAAGTTGAGGCTGATCTTTAGATTTCTTGCTTTGGACATGTCAAGTTAGGGCTAACTATGAGCCATTTACTTGGAGGGAACCGGAAAGTATTTCCTTAGAAGAGATTTGGGCTAGAGAGGCAGATTTGGAAATCATCATTATATCCATTTTTCTGTATAAAGATGAAATTCCCCAGGATGTGTGTGTAGAATGGAGGAGAAGATAATGTGTAGAACTTTATGGCAGACATTTAAGGGGCAGAAGGAGGAAGAGGAGCCCATTGAGGAAACTGAAAAAGGGTGGCCAGAGAGACAGAAGAAAAATCAGGCAGGAATAATGCCATATAAGACAAATCAGAAAGAATTTTCAATAAAGAAAGAGTTTCTTTAAAAACTCTTCAAAAAAGCTTTCTTTAAAGACAAATCCTGCATGCAGACAAATAAGAAGAGAACCCACAGAAGTGTCTATTGTGTGTAACAAGCAGAAGGTCCTCAGTTGTTTTTTGAGTGGTGAGGCCAGAAGTTAGATGGTAATTAGTAGAAAGGTGAGTGGAGTAAAGAAGTCAAGGCACTAATTTTTAGGCTACTTTTTCAAGAAACTTGGTGGTGAAAGTTAGAAAGTTGGGCTATTAGTTGGGGTTGCACGATGAGCTTTATAAGGTGGTGAAGTTTGAGCATGTTTATTTGCTGGTTAAAAAAAATGTTAGCAGGGAAAAATATGTTGAATAAACAGATTGGAAAGATTATAATTGATAGGACAAGAAGCAATCCTTATAATTTCTTAGAATGAACTTTTTTCTAAAAGAGAATACTATCTTATATTTAGTATTGAGTCTATTTGCAGATTCATCAAATTCTGAAAAACTTGACTTCTGATGGCAAGTAAGGTTCTGGCCCCACTAATGTATCTTTTTTTAAAATTAACTTTTAGTAATAATCTTTATTAGTCATAAAAAGGAAAGGACACATCAGTCTTTCAAAGTAACTTTCTTAACCTTTTTTATATTAACACATAATGCATTATTTGTTTCAGGGGTACAGGTCTGTGATTCATCAGTCTTACACAACATCCAACGCTCACAACACATACCTCCCCAATGCCCATGCCACCCCATCCCCCCACCCCCCTTCCCTCCAGCAACCCTCAGTTTGTTTCCTAAGATTAAGAGTTTCTTATGGTTTGTCTCCCTCTCTGGTTTTGTCTTGTTTCGTCTTTTCCTCTCTTTCCCTATGATCCTCTGTCTTGTTTCTTAAATTCCGCATATCAGTGAGATCATATGGTAACTGTCTTTCTCTGATTGACTTATTTCGCTTAGCATAATACCCTCTAGTTCCATCCACGTCGTTGCAAATGGCAATCTTGCCCACTAATGTATCTTATTGGCTGTGCTCCAGGTAAGGAGTAATGTTGACTTAAAGAAAATTTCTGTTCCAACTCAATGATCTGTTGAGTGAGTGTCAGGTTAGGGGTAAATTCACAGAGACAGGATCCATGAGTGATATTAACTGCTAATCTGTAAGCTATTATTCATTCATTTACAATTTTTTTAGAAACATTTACAACAGGTAACAGACAAGAATTCCTGTCCCCTGAAATTTACATTCTCATCTGAATGCTATTATTGTGGGGAAAAAAAAACAGTTTGTTTTGATATGTCGAATGTTACAGTATGCTGATTTTCTGAAATAATTCTTTTCAAATACTTCAAAAATGCTTAAATGTTAAATATTTTAAGTAATAGAAAATATGCATATCCTTTCTTAAATATGTGGTCAGTTGGGAAGATTTTTAAAACATATGCTTGTGTGTGCCAATTCATAGGAGAGAATTGATAAGGAAATTATTTGGAAAGGTAATGAAGAGTTAGAGAAATCAGAGCATGCCTTTGAGAAATAGAAAAATCACTAGCATGGAAATGGTTTTCCATTTACTATGTCTTTTGTATTTTTTCAAGTTCATCCATTCAGTATTTTCTTTATGATTTATGTTTTTAAATTTGTGCCAGATCTTTGGTTAAATCCAAGAAGTATTAGACTCTAAGGGAGTATTTTTGACTATAGGTAATGTTAAAAGTACCTTTTCATAAAATAATAAAAGCATTGAGGTTATAATTAGAACACCCTATTTAAGCAATAATGATGCTTCTTTAGTATAGTCATCTGCTTTGTTGAAGTTCTACATCTTTTAAATCACCCAAAAGATGCTATAATGTCTCACTTGATATTTTCTTCATATTTGCAACCCCTCACATTTTGAAAAGAAATAGCATTGTAAAAATGTTTCTCACTTCATTTTGTGCACACCAAAATAGAGGTTTTTAACGAGAAAGACCTGAAATGTGAAATAATACCTATGTAGTTTAGAATGTGAGAGTACTGGCTAGGAAAATTACGTAAAACACTGTGCTTAGTGAAGTCCTCTGATGGGTTGAGGGAGCTCAAAAAACTTAAAAAAGCAAATGAGGATAATTCACAAACTCCCAGTAACTCTGTGGTATTTTCACACCCAGAATCTGCTAAATTACACAGAAGTTTAGGAGTACATTTAGAAAGGAAAATACAAGGCAAGTGTATTTCTCTCATGTCTGTTCATACTTACTGATTCTGACTAAGACCTTTTTTTCTCTTAAGAAAGTTAAAAGGCTTGAAAAGTTAAAAAAATTATTTTATTTTCAAGAAAAAAACAAAAAGTCACACAAACCTGGGTCTACTTTGTAAAAAGAGGTAACTGTTATTCTTGAAGAGATGGATCAGCAGCTAGTCTGTTTATTAAATTGAATAGACAAACAAACATTAAGGTAAGGATTATATTTGGCCTCACAGAAATGACATGTACTGTTAGGAGAACCTGTGGAGGTCACTCCAAGAAGTAGAACAGGAGGAAGAAACCATGGCTTACCTAGGCAGAGCCAGGCAGTTTGTCATTTTAATAGCTCACTAATTCCAAAAAGTTTCAACACTTATGGCCTTGAAGCTTAATTACTCTCATTTATCTTTCTAACAAATGATGCCCCAGTTCAAAAAAGCAAGAGATTTACCCATGGTAAGTCAATAAATGAATTTGGGGGCATGACTACATTGGAGCGCAAGATCTGTGCATGACTCAGATCACCCTGGCTTAGAAATCACTGTACCTATCAGATGATTTCCACCCTTTCAGTTGGTGTTGATGTCTCCCTAGAGTTGGCTAAGACTACATGCTTTGACACAATGTGATTTTAGTGCTTAAATAAACACATAAAGAGATGAATAAAATGAACCAATCAATGAAATAATTCTAAGAATGAGAGGTGTGGATGGATTTGGTTTTAGCTATTTCCACTGAAATTTAATAGAAACAAATACAAAAATTGAAAAGAACTAGCAGTTAATAGAGATCCTAAAATAAAAAATGGATTAAGTGGAATAAGCTTTATAGGTTATGTAGATCAATGACCATCTCAAGTGACCGGAAAAAAAAATCCAAGGGACAAGAGGTACTGTGCTTGGAAATAAAACCTCGTGCTGCAGAATACGGAAATATTCACTTTGCAAACTAATGTGATGCCTTACTCTTTCTTAAGGACAATCAGTTCATTAAAATGATAGTAAAATACTAAAATGTTTATTAAAATTAAACACACATTACAGACATCTTCTGCACAGATACCCAAGTTTTCCTCTTAATCATGTTTCTTTTCAGTCACTAGGGGAAAGACACACATTTACATATGGTGAGCATTAATCTGAAGTGGTCTGTTAGCTTTTGTTAAGTCCTCTCATTAAATTCCTTGGCTGGATTCCTATCCAGCTTATCTTACCAAATCTAAAGTTTATTCAGGTGTTGAGAGTGAAGAATTTCAAAAGCAAGTAAATACTCTCATGAGCTGTCATTAAAACATGAGAACCAGCCGGAAGCCTCATGTGTTCTATGTGGAGGTTGGAGGTGAAAAATAGTAAACAAAGGTTGAAAAGTGACAAGTATGAAAAACAAAGAGAAAGACTGTCACACAAAGGCCCACCAGAGAATGGCGCTTGGTAGCATTTTACTGAGCTCTGAAAACTCAAATTCTAGCACAGAGCCTGGAATATTGTGACGATGACTAATAGTAGTTACATTTATTAAACATTTTCTCTATCAAGCACTTGTCTAAAAGCTTTGTGTGTATTAACTCATTTTATCTTTACAACAACCCCTTTAAGTAGAAACTTATTATCCCCACTTTACAGATAAAAAGATTGAGAGAAAGGGATGCAAAATCATTTGTCCAAGGCAGCACAACTAGTAATGGAAGAGCTGGGATTAGTAATGAGGAATAGATGATACCCATTATGTAGTAATTCACTCCAGGGAATGACCCACTGAGAGGGAATGTTTTCTGTGCAACAACTGGTGTTGGAAAAGTGTAGCAGTACTCTTTTCTGAAGTTTGTAGCTGGGCATATGAGAGTTTTGTGCAAATTCTGTCAATTAGATTTCATAATATTTGTTTATTTTTAGATTTTATTTATTTATTTGACAGAGAGAGACAGCGAGAGAGGGAATACAAGCAGGGGGAGTGGGAAAGGGAGAAGCAGGTTCCCCATTGAGCAGGGAGCCCAATGTGGGGCTCAGTCGCAGGACCCTGGGATCATGACCTGAGCCGAAGGCAGATGCTCAATGACTGAGCCACCCAGGCGCCCCTCGATTTCATAATATTTATTATGCACCTACTCTACATAAGGAACACTAAGTATAGAGGACATAAAGATGAATCATTTGATATATTCCACTTTTAGAGCTCACAATTTAAGTTTTTGAGTAAATCAGTTAGGAGGCTCTGACAAATATAAAGTAACAATAAGGATAAGAACAACAATAGCTGCCACTTCCTGAGCACCTACTATAATCAAGGCATTATGCTGGGTACTTAATTTATTTCAAGTACTCTTCATAGCAATGGTATAGTATATAGTATAGATATAACAGTGATTATTTTACAGATGAGGAAATAAAACCTAGGTAGGTTAAAGTAACTTGGTCAACCTCATAGAGGTAGTAAATTACTGAGCCAGAATCTGAACGCCAGGCAGAATACAAATGGATCTTGAGAGCTTGTGTGGAAGTCTAGCAGAGGAGTGAAGCTACTCTTGTGCCCGTGACCAAATGATCCTTCTTTATCTGGAAATTCCATATTCTTTTAATAGAGTAGGCAACTCCCAAAGAAAGCATATAACCCTGTTGGAAGGAGACATTCACCTAGATATCATATCAGCCAAGTAATGGGCATGTAAGATTTGTTACTTGTATACATAGGCAGTCTACAATATAGAAAATGAAACATACCAGAGGCAGATCTAGTGATAAGCGAGTAACGTATAAATGCCTCTCTCTTCTGCAATCCCCTTTCTAGGCACAGAGCGGCCCCCAGCAATTTGTTCCTGAGGTCATGAGATATATTTTTGTAAACTTTGCCAAAGCAAGCCAGGTTAATCACAATCTGTTAAGACCACTGTCTCTTTCACTGCAAATTCCCCTCCAAGACTTCCCCTTCTGCTCTGTAGCTCGAGGGCCACAGAAATTTGAGGGATAGAGCTAAAGAGAATTGAATTTCTATTTGAATTAGAAATACATGTAAATTGGATGTAGTGGACTATATTTATGTTTTATTTATTTTTTGATCATTTCTATTTATAGTTAAATTTAAATTATTCCTACCTGTCCCACTATAGGAAGAACTTACCGGAGCATACATTCCTGTGCCAAATCATGTGGTGTTGTGATGTGAATGTGCAGGCCTGTTATGATATAAATGTGTTGAGGACAAGACAAATGTGAGTCATGACAGATGCGTAAAACTTGAAATATATGGAGTAAGGAGCTAGTCGCAGAAAATGCTTCCAAATATCAGACATGTAAAATTGTAAGTGGAATATTTGGTTTTCACTACTGCTTAGTCAAAACTAAAAAAATTGTTTCTCCTAATAGGAATATGCTCAAAGTTCAGTGAATACAATTATAAAATTCAATGGTCTTTAGAATATTTGCAATGCTGTGAAACCATCCTCACTATCTAATTCTGGAACATTTCCTTCACCCCCAAAAGTAACCCTCTACCTCCAAGTTCCCCCTCCTGGATTCCCTAGAAATCACTAATCTACTTTGTGTCACTAAGCATTTGTCCATTCCGGACATTTCCTATAAACAGAATCGTACAATATGTGGTCTTTTGTGTCTGACTTCTTTTACTTAGCATAATATTTTCGGGGTTCATACATGCTATGACATGCATCAATACTTCATTCCTTTTTATAGTTAAATAATACTCTATTGTATGGCTGTACTACATGTTGTTTATTTGTTCATCAACTGATAGACATTTGAATTTTGCCCTGTTTTGGTTATTATGAATAACAGTGTTATGAACAATTGGTCTCATAAGTTTTTGTGTGAATATATGTTTCCAATTGTCTTGAGTATATACCTATGAGTGCAATTATTCATATGATAACTCTATGTCAAACATTTTAAGGAACTGTAAAACTGTTTTCCACAGTGTCTGCAACATTTTATAGTTAAGTATTTTATTCTTTTTGATGCTATTATAAATGGAATTTTTTTCTTAATTTTATTTTTTGGATGATCATTACAAATGCATAGAACTACAACTGATTTTTCAATATTAATTTATATACTTCAACTTTTCTGAACTCATTTATTAGCTCTAATAATTCTGTGTGTGTATGGATGTGTGTGTGTGTGTGTGTATGGATGCTTTAGAGTTTTCTACATATCATCATGTCACCTGCAAATAGAGATTATCTTACTTTTCCTTTCCAATCTGGATACTTTTTTATTTCATTCTGTTACCTAATTTCTCTAGCAAAAAACTCCTGGCACACTGTTGAACAGAAGTGGCAAGAATAGACATCCTAATCTTTTTTCTGTTCTTAATGTGGGGAGCTTTCAGTCCTTCATGATTAAGAATGATGTTAGTGTGGTGCACTTTTTCAGGTCAAGGAAATTCCCTTCTATTCCTGTTTGATTGAATGTTTTTATAAAAAAAAAGGTGTTTGATTTTGTCAAGTCTTTTTTCTGCATCAGTTGGGATGATCATGTGGATTTTTTTCCTTTCAGTCTATTAATATGGTATATTACATGGATTGACTTTTGTGTTTTGAATCAGCTTTACATTCCTGGGATAAATCTCATTTGGTTGTGGTGTATAAATCCTTTTAATGTACTGCTAAATTTGGATTGCTAATATTTTGTTGAGGATTTTTGTACCAATATTCATAATATATATTGTCCCTAGTTTTCTTTTTCTTTAATGTCTTTATCTGGCTTTGATATCAGGGCAATACTGACTTCATAAAATGAATTAGGAAGTGTTCCCTATTCTTTTATTTTTTGGAACAGTTGGACAAGATTTGGTGTAAAAATTTTTTTAACATTTGGTAAAATTTCATCAGTGAAGCCATCTCATTGTGGACTTTTCTTTGTTGAAATTAAAAAAAAATTCCTAACTAATTAAGGCTCCTGGTTTATCATGTCTATTTTATTTTCTATGTATTCTTGAGTCAGTTTTGGTAGATCGTGTCTTGCTAGGAATTTTTAGGTTACCTAATTTGTTGACTTACAATAGTTCATAGCATTCTCCAATCATCTTTTTTATTTCTGTTAAGTCAATAGTGATACACTGCTTTTGTTCCAGATTTTAGTAATTTGAGTCTTCTCTTTTTCTTTGTTCATCTAACTAAAGATTTGTCAATTTAGTTGATGTTTTCAAGAAACCAACTTTTAATTTGGCTGATTTTCTATATCATTTTTTATTCTCTATTTTACTTCTCTCTGCTCTAATCTTTATTATTTCCTTTCTTTTTCTGGCTTTGGGTTCTTTTCTTTTTTCACAATTTCTTAGGGTAGAAGCTTAGTTTATTGATTTGAGATTTTTCTTCTTTTTTAATGTTGGTGTTTACAGCTATCAATTTCTTTTTTCTGCATTCTTTAGTATGTTGTATTTTCCTTTTTGTTCATCTCAAATCATTTTCTAATTTCCAAATTAATTTTTCTATTGCTTTCTAATTTCATTCTATTGTGACCTGAGAATATAATTTGTATGATTTTGATATTTTTAAATTTATTAAGACTTGTTTTGCACCTAACACATGGTCTAGTCTGGAAAATGTTTCATGCACATTAAAAAAAATGTATATTTTACTGTTGTTGGGTGTAGTGTTCCATAGAAGCCTTTTAGGTCTACTTGGTTTATAATGATGCTCAGGTCTTCTATTTTCTTGCTAATCTTCTGTCTTGTTCTCTGCATTTTTTTTTTGTTGTTGTTGTTCTTTGCATTTTTGAAAGTAGGATATTGAGTTCTCCAACTCTAACTGTTGAACATTCTATTTTCCCCTTCAATTCAATCAGCTTTTGCTTCATGTATTTTGAGTCTCTTGTCAGATGCACACGTTTATAATTTTGTATCTTACTGATGGATTGATCCTTTTATTATCATATAATGTCTTTCTTTGTGATCCTAGTAATTTTTGTCTTAAAGTCTCTTTACTTTGATATTTGTACTGCCACTCCATCTTTCTCTTGATTATTGTTTGTGTTGAATATGTTTTCATCTTTTTCCTTTCAAGCTATTTGTATTTTTAAATCTAAATTGTGGCTCATATTGGAAGCATATAGTTAAATCATTTAAAAAAATTCATCTGCCAATCTCTGCCTTTTAGTTGAAGAGTTTAATACATTTATATTTAATGTAATTGCTGATAAGGAGGGTCTTAAGTTTAACATTTAGCTATTTGTTTTCTATATTTTTTGTTCCTTGATTTTTTCCATTGCTGCCTCCTTTTGTGATAACTAAATATTTTTTTGTGTTATTTTAATACCTTCATTATTTCCTTTACTGTACATTTTAAAATTATTTTCTTAGTGGTTACTCTGAGGATTACAATTGACATTTTAATTTATAAAATTTAGTACAGATTAATACCAAGTTAATTTCAGTAGTATACAAAACATTGGCTCTGTACAGCTCTTCTCTCCCCTCTTTGTGCTACTAAGATTACAAATTACATCTGTGTACATCTAGTGCCCATCAAGATAAATTTATAATTGTTGCTTTATGCATTTGTCTTTTAAGTTAGATAGGAAAAAAGAGAAATTACAAACAAAGAAAAACCCATTAATATTATTTTTTATATTTACCTGTATAGTTACCTTTACTAGTGTTTTTTAAATTTATTTTTAATTTTTTGCTTTATTCAGTTATTTTTTTTTAAAGAGAGAGAGGGAGAGAGTGAGAGTGGGGAGAGGAGAGGCAGAGGGAGAGGGAGAGAGAGAATCCCAAGCAGGCTCTACTCCTGGCATGGAGCCTGACATGGGGCTCAATCTCATGAACTCCAAGATTATGACCTGAGCTGAAATCAGAGTTGGATGCTTACTGACTGAGCCATCCAGGTGGCTTATCTTTACTGGTATTTTTTATTTCTTCATGTGGATTCTTGTTTTTGTCTAGTATTCTGTCATGTTAGCTTGAGGGTCTTCCTCTAGCATTTTTTTTTGTAGGGCATATTTGCTAGTTTGGTTATCTAGTAAAGTTTTATTTTCTCCTTCATTTTTGAAGGATAGTTTTGCCAGATATAGAATTCTTGGCTGACAATTTTTTTTTCCCTTTCAACACTTTGAATACGTCATCTATTGGCTTTTGGCTTCCATGGTTTCTGATGAGAAATCAGCTGTTAATCATTTTGGAGCTTTCAAGATTTCCCAGACAAATCTCAATTGACCTATGTTTGAGTTTGCTGATTATTTCTTCTGTTCAAATCTGCTGTTGAGCCCTAGTGAATTTCTCATTTCAATTATTGAACTTGTCTACTCCAGAATTTCTATTTGGTTCCTTTTTATAATTTCTGTCTCTTTATTGATAGTCTCTATTTAATGAGACATCATTCTTATGCTTTTTAAAAATTATTTAGACTGATTTCCTTTAGCTCTTTGAAGAAACTCACAATAGGTGATTTAAAGTTTTTGTCTAGTAAATTCAACACCTATATTTCCTCAGGGAAAGTTTCTATTGATTGCTTTTTATCCTGTCTTTAGATCATACTTTCTTGTTTCTTTGTATGCTTCATAATTTCTTGATGAAATTGGACATTTTGAATAGTATAATGTGGCAACTTTGGAAATTCAATTCTACTCCCTCCCCAAGATTTCTTGTTTCTATCTGTTGCAGTTATTTTTTTTATTGTTTAGTGATTTTTCTGAACTAATTTTGTAAAGTCTGTATTCTTTGTCCTATGTGGTCACTAGACTCTCTGTTCCATTTGCTTAGTGGTCAGCTAATGATTAGACAGAGATTTCCTTAAATGCTTTGAACCAAAAAAATCTCGTAGTCTTCACAGAGGGTCTCTGTATTAATTGGGGTATGCATTCAACACTTCTCTGAACAGCTGACAACTCTGCCTTCACTCTCTCCTTGAACTAGTTTCAAAGGTAGCCAGAGGTGAGAGTTTAAGATATTTTCAGGTCTTCTCCGAGCATGCCTACAGTCCTGGGTGTATGTGTGGACTTCAAGATTCTCAAGATATTTCAGAATTTTTCAAAGTTGTTACTTCCAAAAGCATTTCATGCCCTAGCTTTTCCTTCCAAGCTTTTTGGTTAGTCTATTGTTTGCTCCAAAAGTTATCTCTTGCCTCTGACAAGAGCAACTAACACATTTACCTATAAATGTTTTCAATAAATGCACCATCCTCAACCTTCTACCCCTATGTACTACCCATGGCAGTTTTAGCATGGGGCATATTGTGAGTTAGGTAAGTTAAAGACAAGCATTTTGAGCAGCCTGGTCAAAAATAATAATAAGTCCTTACAAGTAAGGTCTATTCTTCTCCCTCTTGTACCAGTACTGAGAATACAGGCTGTTATTTTCAAGTCTACCACTGATTTGAGGGGCAAGGATGAGACTAGTGTAAATTAACATGCCACAAAGCTCATTGTTCTTAACCAAAAACCAGCCCCCCCCCCTTTTTTTTGAATAAGCACTCTCTGGATTGCTACAAGCTTTTGATTAGTTTCTAAAGTTCAAAAAAGTTAATTCTGTCATTTTTTCCCAGTGTTTGCTGCTGTTGTTGCTTTTATGAAAGGTGGATGTTTGGAGTTCCTTACTTAACCATTTACACTGATATCACCCCCAAAACATTCTGTTTTGTAACTATATTTGTATTGTAATTTCATATTTTTTGGAGATCTCCCAAATTATATAAGCATAAAGCCAAATAAAACATGGATCTGCCCTTATACATGACAATGAGCAATTGTGAATAAAGTTCTTCAGAGAAAGGAAGTAGGATTATAGAAGGGAGAAAACATATTGAGATGAGGGGACTCCAGAGGGATTTAAAATAAGTCTTCAAGGGGAGTTATATTTTCATAGGCAGAGATGTGATGTGGAAAAACTGGAAAAATATTACAGGCCAAGAAAAGCAAAAAAATTTAGATTATGGGAAAGCTGACATAGTATTTGGGAAGAGGAATGGATCCACTTTGACTTGGGTGACAAATGTTTAGAGAGTGGTGAGGGAGATAAGGCTGAGGAGGTAGGTCAAGGCCTCAAATGCCCATATTAGAGAGTTATATAGCAAATCTTATTACCAAAAAATAATTTGTATTTACTCTACATCTTTTTTTACCCTCAGGTTAGAACCTCACAGTCTATTCTGTAAATATCAGTGTGATTTATCTTGGCATACACCTCTCTTGTCATCTGCAAGCCATATCTTACTCAGTATTCCATACCCTTAAATAACACAGTTGTGAGAAAGTTATTAAACCTTATTGAACCTAAACATATTTTAAAAACCTGTATGTCTGAGAGAGATCACATTCCAGAGGCTCATTCATCACCTCCTTGGATACACTTTTAAGTACTGGGCATCCTGATTTCAGAGTCAAAACAGACCATGACTAAGAAAGAAGAAAAAGGTGTGTGTGTGTATATGAGACAGAATTAGAAGAAGCAGTAGAGAAAATTGCTCAAAGCCAAAAGGAAAAGGAAACAAAATTCTTAGGTCTAATTTTTGGAACTTGTGAGGCTTTATAATAGCTATTCACTTCTAATCATCCTCAAATAATAAATGAATAGAACAGTCAATGTTATTAGAATAATTTATTATTCATCAAGAATAATAAATGAGGGGAATAGGTTGTTATTCAAATTTCTCTAAAATAGCAAAGAAGAAGGAGGAAGAAGGAGAATTACTACTGTTTTTCAGTCTGTCAACAACTTGTGCAGTGGTGGCAGCATTGCTGGGACACTGGGGGTGGTATAAGAGGAGATTGAGCCAAATGTGCTTACAGTCAGTGCCTCTGGTTTGGCTAGACACCAAAGTCAGCTGAAATAATGATGAATTCTCCTGCTTATTCCAGCTCCAAATAGCAAAAGACTTTCCTGCTTTACTAATGCTTTGCCCCCAATGGGTTGCCTCTTCCTCTCATTAATCTTGAGTTTATGAACTCTGTTGGCAAGAGGTATACAAATCATCCACAAATCACACACAGAGGTGGATGGTGTTGACAGCTCCTGACATGTAGGGTTGTTCATTCATTAGCAGTAGTTCTGAATCAGCATCAGCCTCTACATCACTAGTTTAGCCACACAATGCAGATGTGATGCAGATGTGATTTGGTCGTGTTCTTTGTCCATAACTGCCTTCCAAATACTCTCAATAAAAATAAGGGGTGGGGATTAGTAGTGGGGCACAATATTGGGCATGGGAATAAAAGATAAAAAATAAAGACTAGTCTCCCATCAGTCCACCTACAGGTCTTGAATTGTCATTAACACCATCAATTGGCTATTAGTGGCAGCCTGCTGATGTTGCTGAGCACCAAGCTGAACCCTCAGCAAGGAGCTATTCTAAATACATCTTTTGCTACCACTAGTGAAGAGCCTGAGAATTCACACAGTTCATGAGGGAGTGTGTTCAAGATAATCCATAACCTGCATCCATCTCCCTCTTGGAACTTGGCTTTGTTATTGGAGCCAGATCATCAAGTTAGAGTCCATCAATATTGATGGTGAGTTTCCTATCAGGGTCACCCTAACCAATCACTGTAAAAAAAATAATTAAACTTCCCCTAGGGCTAATGAAGTTCTAAACTGGGATCTAAGTCCTTTTATACCAAATAGGCTCCTCTGCACAATAAAATTTGGTAGATTTCATTTATAGGAAATAGATACCACCCAGTTCTCTTTAGCAAATCCCCCCAAATGGAAGGGCATTTGTTGGGGGTGGGGAGTTGACAGCTTAAGGCATCTCTAAATGTCATGTTACTTAAGTGAAATTTCTATATGGCTTGTACTAGTTTGAAATATATGTGGTTGAATATTTTAAAAAGTAGGTAAGTTCATCTTTCTAGCACAAAGGATAGAGTTGCTAGATAAAACACAGGATATCTAATTAAATTTAAAATTTAGATAAACAATAAATAATTTTTAGTATAAGTAAGTCCCCAATATTGCATGATACATACTTATACTAAAAGTTTATTCATTGTCCACCTGAAGTTCATATTTAACTTAGTGTCATATATTTTGATTTTCTAAATCTGGCAACCCTAAAAAGAGGACTATATCATACAAGTATCCTCTCAATTGTGGAAGAAATGCTGCTATGTACATATGATTATGGATAAGTGTACCTTGTGGAATTGCTCATGAACTTGTTACTGAACATGTGAAAAGGCAATGCTCTAAATCCTGTTAAACTGTTATTAACATGTGACTTATATTGTGAATAAAACACCAATAAATATGTATTATGCTAAAATAAATAGCATACACAAATGGTTCCAAACACAATATCACTTGATTCCTAATGCCATAATCAAATGGTTTCATGCAAATGAAATGGCTCTGGTAGTTACCAGTGTAATGATGCTGTGAAACAGCCCTACTGTCAGGTAACCTTATCTCTTATGCACTTTTCAAAATGCCTAAAATGTCACACTAAAGCACTTTTAAAATTAAATAATGCCTTGCTATTTCTGAGGTGAGATGCCTGCTGAGTTTAAATCATTAAAAAAAATAAAGAAACGTTAGTAATTTTTCTGCAGAATTAGGTAGTTAGTTATCTGATTCTGTGAAAGAAATACATTAACATATTTTAGGCTAAACTAAGCATTCTGGTAAATGTTTAGTTAAAATAATCAATATTTCTAAACAAAATGATCATTCTAAAGATAAGTCAAAGGTTGAGCTTCAGAGGCTGAATCTCTATGTATAAATATCCAGGAGATCTTAAAATAAACAGAGTAACCATTGCATACTGAAGAGTTTTCTACTCTTTTTTGTTCAGCAATACTGATGTTTTCCTGTCAGGCTCTAACTCCTTGAATCTCTTACCCACCTTATTCCCCACCTGGGGCCACTTGATATCTTCTTATGCACTCCATATCAGTCTCGATATCCAGGTGCACTCCACATCAGTCTCAAGTACCACAATCCCAGTCTAAGGCAAGAGAAATTTAAGGAAATCTGGCCAGTATTTGGTGATTTTGTATCCCCTCACCATCACACCTGCCCATCCCTGATCTCATGCCCCATAAAACTTACTAGGTTTAGCTGTACCAAACTATGACTGGTTTGGCTCCCAGATATAAGACTCAAAGTAGGTGTCTATCTACACCTTATCAATAGGTGGTTCCTTGAGTTGCAGCATTCAAAGTGATTTTTACCCAATTACTTCTTTTTCTATTCAAGTAAAGTTCCTATAATTTAGAGTAAGATGACAATAGCATGGGGTGGTAAAAAGAAGGCATATGGGAAGTTTTATAGCTCTAATTTTTATACACTGGATTATCAGATTAGCTAGTTGCAATCTTGATATATACAAGAAAGAAAACCTAAGTTAAAAAAGAATAAATATAAGCAGATCAAGTGAGTTCAGTTGGGTATAGAGGAAGAGAAAGAAGATAGAACACTGTGTGGAGCTCAGAGCGTTATGAGACTAGGAGGTATGTTGCAAAAGGGAAGGCTTTGGGATATGGTATTCCATTGAATGTGTAGGAAGAAAGCACCAAAGCCAGTTTTTCTCTTTTACTCATTTTTCCTTGAACTAGCTGATTTTTCCCATGGTTATGGGTCACATTTTCCTACTTCCTTGCAAGTATAGTACTTTTAAAAAATTACAATTGTAAATGTTACAATATCCAGTGTTTGGATTTTGTTGTCTTCCTTTTGTTGCCTAGATTTTGTGTCTGGATTCTGTTGCATTCTTTTATTTTTTAAAAAATTTTTAAATTAAATTAAATTAATTAATTTATATATTTATTTAATTTTATTTTATTATGTTATGTTAGTCACCATACAATACATCATTGGTTTTTGATGTGATCCACGATTCATTGTTTTCGTATAACACCCAGTGCTCCATGCAGTGCATGCCCTCCTTAATACCCATCACTGGGCTAACCCATCCCCCCATCCCCTCCCCTCTAAAAGCCTCAGTTTGTTTCCCAGAGTCCATAGTCTCTCATGGTTCATCTCTCCCTCCGATTTCCCCCCCTTTATTTTTCCCTTCCTTCTCCTAATGTCCTCCATGCTATTCCTTATGTTCCACAAATAAGTGAAACCATATGATAATTGACTTTCTCTGCTTGACTTATTTCACTTAGCATAATCTCCTCCAGTCCCACCCATGTTGATGTAAAGGTTGGGTATTCATCCTTTCTGATGGCTGAGTAATATTCCATTGTATATATGGACCACATCTTCTTTATCCATTCATCTGTTGAAGGGCATCTCGTCTCTTTCCACAGTTAGGCTATTGTGGACATTGCTGCCATGAACATTGGGGTTCATATGGCCCTTCTTTTCACTACATCTGTGTCTTTTGGGTAAATATCCAGTAGTGCAATTGCTGGGTAATAGGGTAGCTCTATTTTTAATTTTTTGAGGAACCTCCACACTGTTTTCCAAAGTGGCTGTACCAACTTGCATTCCCACCACCAGCATAAGAGGGTTCCCCTTTCTCCACAACCTCTCCAACATTTGTTGTTTCTTGACTTGTCAATTTTTGCCATTCTAACTGGTGTAAGGTGGTATCTCAGTGTGGTTTTGATTTGGATTTCCCTGATGGCTAATGATGATGAACATTTTTTCATGTGTCTGTTAGCCATTTGTATGTCTTCTTTGGAGAAATATCTGTTCATGTCTTCTGCCCATTTCTTCACTTGATTATTTGTTTTTTGGGTGTTGAGTTTGAGAAGATCTTTATAGATTTTGGATACCAGCCCTTTATCTGTAGTGTCATTTGCAAATATCTTCTCCCATTCTGTGGGTTGCCTCTTTGTTTTGTTGACTGTTCCCTTTGCTGTGAAGAAGCTTTTTATCTTGATGAAGTCCCAAAAGTTCATTTTTGCTTTTGTTTCACTAGCCTTTGGAGATGTATCTTGAAAGAAGTTGCTGTGGCCAATGTCAAAGAGGTTACTGCCTATGTTCTCCTCTAGGATTTTGATGGATTCCTGTCTCACATTCAGGTCTTTCATCCATTTTGAGTTTATCTTTGTGTATGGTGTTAGAGAATGGTTGGGTTTCATTCTTCTGTATATAGCTGTCCAATTTTCCTAGCACCATTTATTGAAGAGACTGCCTTTTTTCCATTGCATATTTTTTCCTGCTTTGTCAAAGATTATTTGACCATAGAGTTGAGGGTCCATATCTGGGCTCTCTATTCTGTTCCATTGGTCTATATGTCTGTTTTTGTGCCAGTACCATGCTGTCTTGGTGATCACTGCTTTGTAATATAGCTTGAAATTGGGCAACATGATGCCCCCAGCTTGTTTTTTCTTTTTCAACATTTCCTTGGCAATTCAGGGTCTTTTCTGATTCCATACAAATTTTAGGATTGTTTGTTCCAGCACTTTGAAAAATGTCATTGGAATTTTGATCGGGATGGCATTGAAGGTATAGATTGCTCTGGGTAGCATAGACATTTTAACAATGTTTATTCTTCCAATTTAACTTTATTTTATTGCATTATGTTATGTTATGTTAGTCACCATACAATACATCATTAGTTTTTGATGTAGTGTTCCACGATTCATGAAAGAGTGTTAAGATTTGTCTGCCAGGGCATGAATTTATTTGTAGATTAACTCAACAATTTTTTTATTTTATTATGTTAATCACCATATATTACATCATTAGGAGGCTTATTTTCAAGCTTTGTTTAAGCAAGTGTAGAGTAGCCTTTCCTCACGGACTAGTTTGGCACTACTCCTAAAGCCTGACCTCCTGAGTCTGTACTGACTATACCTGCTATTCAAGGAGGTCTGTACACTCTGGTCAATCAGGACAATTATGTGCAGGCTCAGGTAATTTCCAGCTTATGGAAGTACTGTTCTTTCCTTGGTATTTCTTGTTTCCCTAGCTTCATGGAGTCTCACCTTATACATGTCACAGTTTAGTATTTGGCAAAAGATTTAAGGGCATCCTTATTTAGGTTTTTGGAACTCTTTATCTTGTACTCTTCCATGCAAATCTAGTTATCTCTGCCTCCCCAACCTTTGATACGCCTCCTCAGCCAAGAAGCATTCCTTCACCCATTCAACAAATATTGATTGTGTACCTATTCTATGCCAGGCATAGTGTTCCAGATGCTTGGAAATATTAATGCAAAAACATACAAAACCCTAATTTTAGAGGACAATCATGTTTGCATATGTGGGAGACAATCAATAGAATGAAAACAATAAATAATAAAAATGTAAATCATACAATATGTTAGAAGATAATAATCTCCATAGAAAACAAAAGAGAGCAGGTTACAAGGCATCAGGCTATGGGAGACTGAAATTTTAAATAGGTGGTGAGGGTAGACAACAGTAAAATGTGACTTTTGAATAATGACTTAAATAAAATAAGGGAATTAGTATGTGAATATCTAATAGGAAAGATGAAGGAACAGAGTAGTGCTCTTGGAGTTTTGAAGGATAAGCAAAGATGTAACTGTCTAGAATTGAGTGAGCTATATAAGGCCCTTGTTATCCATTATAAGGACTTCAGTTTCAACTCTCAGTAAGACAGGAAGCCATTGCAGACTTTTTAGTAGATATAATTTGATTTACATTTTTAAAAAATATTTTATTTATTTGAGAGAGACAGAGAGAGAACATGAGGTGGGGCAGAGGGAAAGGGAGAGATTGAACTTTAAGCAGACTTCCACTGAGCATGGAACCTGATGCAGGGCTCAACGTGGGGCTCAATCTCACAACCCATGAGATCATTACCTGAGTGGAAATCATGAGTTGGACATTTAATCAGCTGAGCCACCTAGGTGCCCCTAATTTGATTTACATTTTAAAAGAAGCACAGCACTCTTGCTGCTCTCTTATATGTGCTCTCAGTAGAGGCACAAACAAGGAATCAGAGAAACTATTTAGGCTTTTGCAATAATCATGTTCAATGGACAAGTGTGGTGGAAATGGAGATAGCAAAAAGTGGTCAGATTCTGGATAAATATTTTCAAGGTAAAGAACTTCGAATCTTACAAAGTAATGATAGTGAGCATGAAAAAGAGATAAGGAGAAATCTTAAATAAGTCAAAGATTTTGGGCTGAGAAACTGGAAGGATAGAGCTGCGCTCCAACGAGGTAGAGAGGGTTATAAAGAAGGCATATTAGCAGGAAGAATACCAGGAGTTGAGGTTTTAATTGAATTATTAGATTCCTGATAGGTATTCAAATGAATTTTTTTTTTAATATCAAGTAGACAGGTGTATATAGGAGTCTGGATTTCAGAAGAAATGTCTGAGCTAGAGATATAAATTTGGGAGTCATTTGAATAGAAATTATATTTAAAAACATTAGATTCAATGATATCACCAGGGGGTGAAATTATGGATAGAGATAAGAAAAAGTAATAAGTTTTGAGGAACCATGACATTAAGAGGTCAGGGAGAAGAAGAAAAAATAGCAAAGGAAATTGAGAAGAAGGATCTAGTGAAACAGTAAAACCAGATTTCCTGGAAGTCAAAGGATGACAGCGTATCACAGAGGGAGAAGTGCTCAACTTTGCTAAATGCTACTGATTAGCCACATGTATGAGGACTGACCATTTGGTTTAGCAATGTAAAGGGCATTTGGAGAAGTGATAAGAGGAGTTTTGATGTAGTGGGGGGGGTGCTAAAGTCTGATTGGAGTTGACTGAAGAAGAAATGAGAGCAGAGGAACAGGAAATACTAGTTCAGTAAATTTCATCAAGAAGTTCATTGATCAGAGGGGAGGATGAAGGGATAGTGGCTGAAGGGGAAAAAAGAATCAAAAAAGGATTTTAAGATGAAAAAAATAATAGTAAGATGTCATGCTGATGAGAAAGCTCCAGAAGAAAGGGCAAACTGATAATGTAGAAGAGAAGGAGATTTGGAGCAATAGCCTCATGTACAGAGGATGAGATCTACCTACCACATAAGTGGAGAAGTTAATTATAGGTAGAACCATTGACAGTTCATTTGTATAAACAGTATGTACAGGTATATGCAGGGTACAATGCAGGTATGAAAGTAAATATGGGGAATGTCATGCCCCAAATCTTCAATATGTGCTCCTACATTACCATCCTCACTCTCAGCTGATGACTTTGCATCCTCCTTAATTGAGAAATATTGAAGCAATTAGAAGACACTTTACACAGTCTCCAAGAACAAGAGTGTATCTAGGAGGGTATAGAGGTTGAGGAGAGAAAGAAGGGTAGTCTAGGAGGGTGAGTGGATGGTCTAGGGAAAATGGCTTAACTGCCAGACAACATTATGGATGCACTGGAGATTTATGATCATAAATTTAAAGGGAGGCCAGTTTGGGCAGTTTTAATTTTTCTCCATCCACACACCATCCAAATGTAGGCAAGGAATAGGTAGTGATATGGATAGTGATATTTAACCATCAGCCATCGTTTTGCAATAAAGAGTTGGGATGGAATTATCATGCTAGACCATGGACTTTTAGCAGGGAAGAAAGTTCAAGAGTTTGGAGGATTAATTGATTCCAGGTCCCTGGCAGGGAGCTGTCCAGCCAAGGCACAAAGTCAAATTTGGGTGAACACCACACCCATCTGGGCTAATGATAATACTTTAGAAATCTAATCTGGAGAGAAAGATATGGCAGCCCTTAATCTAAGTAGCAGAGAAAAATGAACAAATGGGTCAACCAGATGGCTGCCCAGGGTACTAGCTACTCAAATACATTAACATATTACTGAGGTACTAAAACATCACTGGAGATGCAAATAAATAAATAAATAAATAAATAAATAAATAAATAAATAATGAAAAAATTTCCCCAAACTCTTCACAAAGGGGTTCTAATGTGGTTGTTCAAAGTACTCTTTTCAACCCTGGAGTTCATTTTGCCCATGCAGCTTCAGCCTGTATATTCCTGAATTGCTGTAGTTGGTTTCTTACTACTAATTTTATGATTTTGTTCTTTAATATTATTTCTATCAGGGCTGCTTAGGGATATATGAAGTCTTAAAACATGGATATTTTAGCCAGAGCCCATTGTTTACAAGTATCCAAAATTCACTTTAGCTAACTGTGAAAAAAGAAAAAATTATTGTTAAAAGAAAAGCCATCTCGGGGACACAGTAAGGACTCAGGCAGCTCTCCTGGGAAGTGGGATAGGAAAATGTTGACATTGAAGTTTCTCTCTTGTCTGTCTCATAGGCCAGGTGACTACCGCCATCAGTGATGCTTATTGTCTATTCTTCTTTTCAATAATCTTCCTCTGTTTGCAAATGAACCTATGTGGCCTACAGACCTGGCCTATTTGTCCTCACAGGTCTAATATGAACCTGACCATTGACCAACTCTCTGTGTCTCTGTATCAACATTTGCAAGGATTCTGTCTGTTAGGGTTATTGGCCTGACAATCGACAGGTTGAACTAGACAGATGTTTGCTAAAGGCTAATCAATCAACTGTAATCAGGAAAAATTGAGTTTATATAACCATAGGTGCCATAAACAATGATCGTTTTCAGAACAAAGGGCTATAGATGGATAAATATGTCTTTTATAAGAAAAACATGTCTATTGCAAGAAAAATCATAGGATTCATTGTTAATACACTTTCTATCAGTTCCATTTTCACGGTTTTTATTGAATAAGCAGGGCAGAATGCAGGAGCCAAAATGATCCCAACCCTGGCTACTTTCCTTTCCTCTGGTCAGTTAAGGATGAATTTTTTTACATTAGATTTTTATTCATTTATTTGTTTTTTAGTTAGCTTAGCATACAGATTCTTTGTTAAGGCTGCAGCTGATAAAGGCAGCAGAGTTAAAATGAAACTGAGTTTTACCAAAAAGCTAAAAGAGTAACAAGAAACCCATGCAAGAACAGGGAAAAAAGTGCCCGAGTGAATACTTTAATTAACTCACATGCAATTTTAATTAAAAACATAATGTGTCAGGAAAATGAGTAATGCCTTAGGGCAATAAAATAGCTGGGTTTCTTGCTTAATCTTCTGCTTCATCTCTCTCATGGCACGTGTATATTATTGTTAAGAAAAGATTTTCTTCTTCTTCTTTTCATAGTCAAAGAGAACCCCTGCTGACAAAATGAGTTAAAAAAATAAGAAAGCTGTAGAAAAATACCCTATGGGAGGGCTCTCCTTTCTTTCTTAATCAAGAGTCCCTGATTTCTTTTGGCTTGATCACTTCCTTTCTTAGAACACACCCTTTCCAGAAAAGCTGATAGCTGGATCAAATTAAGGCCTCTAAACTCATTCTTGTCAAAATTTATTACCTTTCTGTGACTAGGATTATAATGAAAGGCCAATAATCTCTTCCCTCCCCTTTGATGTTAAGTGTCCAACAATGCCTGGTTCCCTGTGGGGTACAAAAATAACCCTGACGTGGAGTCATATGATTTGGGTTATATTTCACCTCTTTTTGCAACTCTAAAGCTTTCTGGACTTCAGTTCCCTAACATACCAACTATGGAGAATAAAGCTTGCCTTCCCTGGCGGCAAAGAAGAGTAAACAGCATCGTGTACATGAAACGGATCACCTCTCCTTAAGGCTTTTATTCTGGTGTAATAGAAATATTTTGTTGCTGTTGTTGTATAGCTCACCATTGCCTTCTAAGGGGGATTAGTCCTGGTAACTGCACCAATAAGTAGGGGAGGATGGGAACCCAGCACAAGACCTGGACCCCATGTGATGGAAAAACAGAAAGGAAAATTATTGTGGGTTCTAGTTAGAGAGATAAAGGTTTGGAAAATGAACATGTCCACTGAGCAGTTTTAAATGGTAATACTGTTGGATGTCTCATGTAAGTCCCGTCTACTATCTCTCTGATAAAATCTCCAGAAAATTCCACTTTGCTCCCTATTGATTCGTGGGGTGGTGAATCCTTTATGGAAAATGCACAGAGCTACAAAGTCCTGCCACAAGAAGTCTGGTTGAGGGGAACAACTGACTTCTAAGATTCCCTAAGATTATGACAACAGACTGACCCTTCTAACAGAAAGGACTCACCATTATGATACTCTGCTAGTCCTGTGACAGCTCCGGTTGGCTGCTAGAACCAAAAAAGAGGTTGTCCCTTAAGATCTTGCCTTTTAGAATTACTCTTGGTTCCTGGAAATCCCAGTGTACCTCTTCTATCATCTCTAGAAGCTAAATTATAGAAAATGTGATACTCTATCATTAGTGATAGCCATTGTGTTACCCAGCTTATCTCCAGAACTTGCCCAAAGCCTTGTGGTTAAGCTTGGAGGACAATCTGTGTCATATCTGTGCAACTCTTCTTCTCCAGAAATGACTGGATTCTGAGGCTGGAGTTGAGTGAGGTTACCTAAAACTACAAAGGATGCTAGTACCAAAGAAGCGAGTAAGTTAAAAAAAAAAAGTGGACAGGGATGTTAAGGTCTGAGAAAGCAGAAGTGGTATCTGCACAGCACGAAGGCCAAGAGATCCAGCAGTCAGGTCACTGGAGTTAGCAATATGGACCCCAAAAGGTTTCACTTCTTAGGATTTGCAGTTATATATTCCTTTATGAGCTAGCCATGGGATAGCCTATGGGTGGATTGGCCTTGAATAAAAGGCCAGCAGCACATTGTCAATGATGCCCTACAATGTTTCACTTGTAGTCACCTGGCCAGATCTCTCACTGTGCACGGAGAAAGAGCCAGAAGCACAGGCTCCCCCTAGGCTTGAGGAGAGCTCCTACAGTCTAGAGGGATGCTCCCTGTTGTTAATCCTCCTCTAACCTATTTGGCATGAAGTCACCAACTCCAGCATATCTGGGGAACTTGATAAAAGCCCCTCTTTATTCTTTTCCATATATTATCCATAAAGCACTTGTTCACACTAGTTCCCTGAACTATCTTAGGTGTCTTAAACTCAATGCATATATACTGAATCCTAATACTTTTTCCAAATTTTCCTAAGGAAAGCATAGTCTATTTTTAATGAGATTTTGAGTCTTACTCACTGTAGGGATACCAGTGTAATTGTATTTTCACCCAGATGTATTGAACAGATAACAAATAAGAATAGACAGATAAGCTGGGGACTTATTTGTGCCAAATAAATCACAAATTACAGATAAAATTTCAGAGTTGAATTGGTTGTGTGCTGAAAAGATAGGATCAAATTTTATATTATATTTCCTGCTATTGTAATCATTCACCCCAGATTTCCTCTTCCTTCTGTTCAGGCTGCTATTCTGAGATCAGGTGGAAGTTCACTGTAAGAACTGCTAACTTGGTTATCCGGGTTATCTTTAACCCAGAGGCCAAGGAGCTGGGTTAAAGATAAAGGACTATGAATACAAAAGAGTCATTAGTCACACTTTCTAAAGTATGCTTTTCCAAAAAGTGGCCAATTGACAGTCATGGGATTTATATCTTTTTTGGTTTCCAATACAGGTCTCCAATTTCCAAGTCCACTGGCTAGAACAAGAGGTTTTCACTGAATGTTAAGAGTCACCAATCATGGCAAAGAAAACCATGACAATTCAAAGCTTCCTTTATAGGAATAATAGCAATGCTTTTCTGCCAGCATAGTGACTGTGGCACAACACAAGTCCACACACATATGGGGACTAATGAACAGTGTGTCTTTTGTGAGAAAGAGTCTGAGTCCATGAGGTTTTTGCATGGTTGCCTCAAGCCCCAGAGTCCCAAGTGATCTTATAACTTCTTCCTTTCATGTCTGTTTCCTGTAGCAGCCCAGAAAAGCAGAGGATAGATCAACAGATAATTCTACTAACCTTCCCCTTCCATAACCAGTGCTCTTTGCCTTCATCTGAGACCTGCCCAAATCTTCCTTGAAAAGAACTATATTCTGCACCAATCAATTCGAGGTAAACTTTTATTTTAAATGTCGAACTTTCCATTTGCGAAAGCAGTTCTTAGTCATTCTGGCCTCAGGTCAATCAGGATTATTAGACATTTTAAAATATTGCACAGTCTCAATATTGTAGAGCATATAAACAAAGGACAGACTTTAGCATTAGCATTGAGATGCTTCTTTCTTGTTCAGTTTCTACAAAATCCTTATTTCCAGAAATCATCTGGGTTTTCTCTCTATGCTTCCTTTCTATACCCCAAAATTTAATAGGCACTCCATAACTATTAAAATAAATCAGTTAAAAATACATTTCTACCTCAAAAATTTATTCTTTTTACTATGTTTCCATCAATACTTTTGGGGAAAAGTCAGTAAGCAAAATGACATAAACTCCATTGTATGGTAATCAGAGCCCTGAAAACTTGACAGATAAATGAGGCAGGTGAATGAATATGAGTCTACGTGAACTACACTTGGCCACATGCCTAAATTTCCCCCAGGGGACCTTTAATCTATTAGATTTGAGGGATTAGATCCTGGTTACAATGCAAATAACCCTTAGTTATTCTCTTAGTTCAATCTCTACCCTATTGTGTAACTAAATTCCTAAAAATTTCCTGAGCTTGCTTTTGGAAGAAGAGCAAAAGTAAACTATGTTGGGCTCAATTGAGAAAGAATGGTAGACTGTCAGGAGAAGTGGTAAGAATTTTGCAGCTGGGGGGGCGCCTGGGTGGCTCAGTTGGTTAAGCGACTGCCTTCAGCTCAGGTCATGATCCTGGAGTCCCGGGATCGAGTCCCGCATCGGGCCCCCTGCTCAGCAGGGAGTTTGCTTCTCCCTCTGACCCTCCCCCCTCTTATGCTCTCTCTATCTCATTCTCTCTCTCAAATAAATAAATAAAATAAAAAAAAAAAGAATTTTGCAGCTGGGAATAATGTGACTTCATGTTCATCACAGTTTTGACTATAACCAGCCTGAAATCAGGGATTTCTCAGAAAACTTCCAGTTCAGGAAAGGCGCAGAGTTCTCTTAGCAATTACTCAGGGCTCTCTGGGCTGAGTAAAGCACAGGATGGTTCTTCAGGACATCCATAGTTTCACCTAGTCTCCTTAGGCAGACAAAGCAGCATCATTTACTGAGAATCTGATTTCTCTTCCCATTGCCAAATAGGGTATTGGTGAGTGGGTCACTGTTAGTTCTTCCCTTAAAGACATGAAAAAAGTGAACTGTCCTGACTGCTTAGGACAGTCTATTGGAGAAAGGGATACTTAAAGAGAGAAGTCTAAGGTATAGAAATTCAGAATATTCAGTCTGCCTTGGGTGTGGACTCTTGTCACTCTAGTCCTATCACTGCCATGGCAATGGGAATAAAATCATTTTCCAACACACAGGGGACTTTCTACGTTCACTAGATATAAAGTAATTTTTATTAGATTATTATCATTTTAATGGGTACTAATCAGCTGATAAACATACGGGCAAAGCTTATACTAACACCTGTTCTCTACTGGTATGGGGATCTCTTTGCAGTGTTCCACATAAATAGGCTCAGTTCATTAAATACTAAATACTGTATTAATAATTGACTTCCTTGGAAACAAATTGGCCCCAATGCTGTGTGTTCTGTTTTAATTTTCCTTGTAGAGGCACAAAAAAACATAGAAAGCTTCTTGTATGGGGTATTTTAACCAAGTAATCACAATTATTACTGAAAACAACAGTTCTAATGCTTTTTTGCTGGTTTCCAGGGACTTGTGAAAAATTCCCTTTTTTTCCCCTTTGCAAGACTATTCATTTCATTTAGCTTTAAAGGCTATTTCTATACTGTCTCAACGGCAGGATCTCGCTTTCTGAAGCCAAAACACAACCTTTTTTTTTTTTTTTAAAGCAAATAAGAAGAAATCAGAACTACTTAGCTCAATTTAATAAATAGATGTATGCAATTTGGATTCAACATTATTTTTAAAATAATTTTAAGCTTTTCACTTCATATTTATTTAATCTATGAGAATAAGGATAAAACAAGGAGACCAAAACAGAGAAGTAAGTCAAATGAGGCCCGTGAAATAGGGTAAACTCATTTTTTTAGCCAGTAAGTCACCAGGAATATGTTCCACCTGTGTTCCCACTGGGGAGCCTAATATAATATTATTAATGTCAATGATAAGGATCACTTATTTAGTGACTTCTACATGATACACATTATGCCAGGTACATTATTTAAATGAAAAAAAAAAAGCCTGTAAGGTAGCTATTATAATCTCCATTTTCCAGGAGGTTCAGTGAACTTAAATTTTTAAACTACTGAGTGCCAGTTCAGGATTTAACCTAGGGCTTAATCCCCCTACTATTTCATACTGTTTTTTCTCCCTGATAATAATAGTTACATTTACTAAGCACCTACTATGTGTGCTAGGCATTGTATACCTACCATTTCTAATCCTTATAGCAACCCTATGAGATAGCTATTTTAATCTGCTTTTAATAGGAAAAGAAATTGAGATTTAGAGAGATCCAATTTCTGTCCAGATTTGCAATTAGAAAGAGGCAAAACAAGACTTCAAATCCAGATACGTGACACCAAAATTGGGGTTCTTTCCATTTGACATCACTATCTGATTAAGGATTAATGGTGGATTGACAGGGAAGAATACATTTGTTAAGACTAACACTGAAGCTCATGGCCAATGATAAATTAAGGTATCAGGAAATAAACACTGTATCTATAGGATACCTGAATTGCCTGATTTTCACAGGTCTGGTAAATTAATCAGAAAAGTTTTGCAGCTTTTGGATAGGTCAAAATGTACCCAACATCTTAAAACTATATGAAATGCTTAAATCTTATATATCATTTTCTAACAGCTCTGTTGATCTTAGTCACTGGTTCACTATCTATTTGGATATTGAGTTACTGAACACCACAAAATGAGTAGAGAATTTCGATTTAAAACCCAAGGTTTGCGATTTTTAAAACCAAGTGGTACTACAGTACAACAAATCTTCTCTATCAACTATTTGGTCTTTCATATTTTAAGAACAAACAACATGCAATTAAAGCTCTAGAGATATGGAAACCAATTTCTACTTTTTAGGATACATGTTTTAAAGGAGATATATATCATAAGATTTTGTTTTTGAGCAATAATGATATAATTCTGTGTTCTTGATTTGCTTACATAAGAAAACAGGTAGTGCTCTGTGTGTGTATGGGGGCCAGTGGGTTGCACAGAAGATTAGGTCTTTCTTAATAGATGGGTAGCATTCTAGCTACATGGCCTACATTATGTAACCCTACCTCATTTCCCAAGCCTCTGCTTTACAATTAGAATGTGCACGACTGCCCAGGTCCAGAGGCAATCATGATGTGCAGAGAATCATACTCAAATAACCTGAGTTTTTCACAGTAGGGTAGAGAGCAGCCACCAAATCAAGGTATGTTAGTGCTGACCAGTGGTACTTTCACTGCCTTTTTAGTCCATTTTTTCTCCACCCACAGAAACACAATGGTGAGGCTTGCAGCTTTGGTTTCATTTGTGTTTGAATCTCAGGCCTCATCCTTGTGCACTCATTAACTCATTGAGTAACTGGAGTTTGCTCTTCTATGGCTGAATACAGATGGTGACTGCTCCCTCTTGATTCCTATCCATGGCCAAACTTCCTTGTGATCTTGCTGCCAATTCTACAAACTGTAATGCTACTTGCTGCCTTGCTTCCCTTATCCTTGGATGCTTTCTTTGGACACTTAGTAGAACCTCCATAGTCATCCACCAAACCTGTTCAATTCCGCTGAGACTCATTCGCTGCCTATATCTTCCCAAGTATGCCCCAATGGCACAACATGTCTCAGTCTCAAGAAAGAAAAGTAATGCTGTCATTTTCACTCTATCATCCTTGAGCATCTATACTAGCTGTATGAGTCCCATTCCAGTCATTTTTAAAAAATATAATTCCTTTTCTTCTTTTCTATTAGCTTCAGTTTTCCCTGATATATTTGTCAAAATGAAATGAACCAATTAAAATTTCTGAAGAGAGGCTCTACATTTTGAGCCTGATACAGCAGCTCAGTTCTCTTGTTACACTTCCGTGGAAGAAACTTGCATCCAAGTGCTGAATGTGTAACAGCATTCACCCAAGAGAATTATAATGGGTTGAGGCTGCCAATTTATTGCTACTGATAAGAAGGTGTGAGCAAGGGTCTGCTCCTCTAGGCTAGAGCTCAATGAGCAAAATAATCTTTCTTCTTGTCTTCAAAGAACTGTGTTGCTGGCAATATTCTATTCATTTAATTAACTTTCAGTTATTTCTCAGCGGTAGTAGAGATGAAAATCCTAAGTTTTCTTGTAAGATTTGAATAAATCCTGACAAATACATTTAAACAGTAAGAAGAGAAAGAACATAACTTCAGTATTTCGTAAGTTTAGTTATCAGTTCAGTATTTGTCTGCCTTATCAAATCAAACCCACAGCTGTTTGATGACCACGCACTATGTACAAAGCATTGTGTTAAATGCTGAGAACAACCTGTGCCTGGTTCATGAGGAGTAAAGTTATGCTGACTGCAATACAGTCCACCAAAAAGAAAGCCAACTTCAAATCACAGTCATAATACAACTTAATATGGTATGTGTGTGTTTGTGTTTTCTCACCTGGAATGCAAACTCTTTAGGGAAGAACTTCTATTTTCTATTTTTGAAAACTTGCTATCACAAATGCCAAGTATGGTACTTTATATACACTAGAGAACGTTAGTGAAGTGAAATGGAGGCTCCATTGTGAGTCAGCTGAAGACTTCACTGTTTTGCACTGGGGCACTAAGATCAGTTACACCATGCACATCTAAGATACTTTGTGTCTACCTGTTGGAAGTGCCAATCTGCCCATGGCTTGGGATGTTGACACTAAATTGAGTTCTGATATTTGTTGAAGCCTTTTAACAATTAGTTTATTCAGTTTTCTTAAGAATAGGGTCCCTTGGAACTTTTTGCTGTTGTTTTTATTATCTGATCAGATTCATATTATTTCCTGAGAAAAAATTTTTTCTAGTTTTCTAACACCTGATCCTGTGGTCTGTATTCTTGTTTAGTGTTTTGGGTGTTGTTTATCCATAAGACAATAACCTAGGGGAGAAGACTAGCATGCAAATGAAAAGTTTGTTCTTTTTTATTTTTTTTAAAAGATTTTATTTATTTCTTTGACAGAGACAGAGATAGCGAGAGCAGAAACACAAGCAGCGGGAGTGGGAGAGGGAGAGCAGGCTTCCCCCTGAGGAGGGAGCCCGATGTGGGACTCGATCCCACGACTCTGGGATCATGACCTGAGCTGAAGGCAGACGCTTAACGACTGAGCCGCCCAGGCGCCCTGGAAAGTTTGTTCTTGAGTCCTCCCTAGGGTCTGGAGATTTCAGAAGCTTTCCTCAGATCAGAGACCACTGAGCAAACTTTGCTGTGGGTCACCATCTCAAAACCCTCTAGGGCTTCTTCTTCAGTCTTATCTTTGTGTCTCTGAGAACTGCTTTTACAGTTTCAAGTGCCTAGACTCAGGTTTTGTCTGGACCCTGATCAGTGATGATAGGTCTTTGGTCAAAATCTGGAGATAGGGGTTCCATGACATGGGATTTTGAACCATTACCGTTCTGATGGGTCTTCTCAGTCTAAAACTCTACCTCTTCCAGGTCAAAAGCCTGTTTCCTCCATGTTTTCTCACAGTGTTGCTAACTGGTATGCTTCTCTTTCTGAGGGACACAATAGCACCGGGGTTATTTTGGAATTTCAGTGGCCATTTGGGGGAGTTTTTGACAGGAAAAAGATTACTAAATTGAAATTAGCTTAGAACAAAAAGCAAAGACACCTTCCTGAGGAAATTGTTTTATTTGTTTAAAATAAACAAATTTTATTTGTTTTTGTGGGTTTTTGTGTGTTTGTTTGTTTTTATTTCTTGGACTAATAAATGCTGGCTTTTTAATTGTAAGTGTTGATAAAATTGTCAAAAACCCAAACTATGTCTAAATCAGTTTTCTGCCACTCTCTTTTGTGTGTATGTATCTCAGGTGTTTTTCTACATTTAAACTTTCTTCCCTCTTCTTATAGAGGGAGTATAATTGCTTTTGCATATTAATCTTCTATCTTGTGACTTTGCTATAATTGCTGACGAGTTCCAGGAGTTTTTGCTGTTGTTGATTCCTTGTTTTTTTCTACATAGACAATCAATCATGTCATATAAGTACTTTTTAACACCAATAATATCATATTTTTATGAAGCTGACTCCCTCTTATTTGTTATCCCTGTCTTTCCCTCTTTTTTTCTCCTCTCTGAGGAAACATTAAAGATTACCTGATTTAAGAAATTTTTTAAAATCAGTTAAGTGTCCACTCAAGAATATTTAGTCCAGATAAATAGTCTAAAATGTCCAAAGGAAAGTAAAAATTACTTATTAAGCTGTGTTTCTCTTTATGTTTTGTTTTGTGTTTCTCTTTAGGTATATTTACATAATAGCCTTTGTAACTGTAGATACAAGATAAGAAAAAGCTTTAGTTCTAAGATAAAAGATGTATTTTAGCATAATTCAAAGACTTTGAAAACTAGTTTACTGTATATGCATGATATCACCACAGTAAATTTCTCATGATTTAACCTTCTTAAATATCCTACATTAGTTTGGTGAATTAAGTAGAGTGTCACAGTGTCCATAACTTGGTCAAAATTTAAAATTATATGTACATAATTATATTCAACTAAACAGAATGATAATGATGAATAACTTTTATTGAAGTTAAGTCAAGTCAACGTATAGTGTTGTATTAGTTTCAGGTGTACCAATATAATAATTCAATAATTCTATACATCATTCAGTGCTCATCACAATAAGTGTATTCTTAATCCCCTTTATCTATTCACCCATTCTGTCACCCTCTTCCCCTCTGGCAACCACCAGTTTGTTCTCTGCATTTAAGAGTCTGGAGTTTTTGCTTGTTTGTTCATCTCTTTTTTTCTTCATTTGTTTGTTTTGTTTCTTAAATTCCACGTATGAGTAAAATCATATGGCATATGTCTCTCTCTGCTGATTTATTTCATTTAGCATTATACCCTCTAGGTCCACCCATGTTGCTGCAAATGGCAAGATACCATTCTTTTTTATGGCTGAGTGACATTCCAGTGTGTGTGTGTGTGTGTGTGTGTGTGCGTGTGTGTGTATCACATCTTCTTTATCCATTCATCTATTGATGGACACTAGGTTTCTTTTTAAAGATTCAATTTTATGAAATTCTTACGCACTACAAACTATGATTTAATGTGTTAACTAAAATTGGTAACTTCTAGATACTTAACTAAATTTGAGACCTTAGACAAATGATTGAATTAATTAATAAATAATCTTTGGAAGCTTGCACAATTTCTAGATAAGCAACAGATACAAACATTGGTTAGCTGAACCTAAATTTAATTTACTCTTATTTCTTATAATGGCAATAGATTAACAAAATATGCAAATGATTTTGAATGACATTATATATGTTTATTTTTGCCTTCTTAAATAAGTGTTCAAGTGAAAAAATAATTAAGCAATTTCAAGATTTTTCTGTTCTCTGGTTTTCTCTTGTGTCTAGACAGAAAAAATGATTACTTTTTTCAAAACTAAATGATTGCTTTGGTTAAAGATAAAAATCTATATACATGATTATTTAAAGTAGGTACAATAGTTATAGAAATATACAAATATGTATACAAAGTAATGGATTCTGTTTTTTTATTTTAAATGTTACATGATACATTTACTGTATATTATACTGCACATTACATTGAATAATATACTAAACTTCCAAGGCCCAGAGTCCTGCCATTAGTTTTGGTGGTACTAAGATCAATGCTCTCCAGGATCCACAAGTTATCTTTTAGGTTAATACAGGCTCCTCATGATTTTAAGAATTACTTGCAATTGTAGATTATACCCTCTTTCAAGCTGATATGACTAATAAATGCAATAGACTCATGTGATACCTAAGGCTTTGTCACCAAAAGTATTAGCTGCATTTCTAAAACATCCACCTAAGTAGTCTCTGCATAATCTGAAATCTACAGATTTGATATTCCGAAAAAGTCCCCAGAGAATAACTGCCCTTGAACCTTAATGAAAAAGAAATTAACGGGTATTGTTAACAACTCATGCAACAGTGAAACTCCAAGGTGTTGATAATTGGGGTAATGTTTACCAACTTAAAGCAACATTACTTCTTTCTTACTTTTGGACATCCATTACATAAAGGGATCTTAAACAGAGAGGTCCCTTTAAAGGACAACTATATATATATGGACAGTTCTTACCAAAACTTTGGAACAAGCTAGTGATTGCAAAAGTAGACAGCTTCCATGCAAAACAATGAAATAAAATTAATTTTCTGATTCTTCAGCACTCTTTTTCTTACCATTTGCTCCAGCACTAATGTTGCCTGTTAGTATACTTTGACATCATTTATTAACTGACTACAAAATTTCTCAAAAATATCTTCCTTATCTTTGTCCTGCTACTTTTAACTTCCTATGTTCTTTTGCCACTTAAATCAGGACCAAACTCTCTGGCATATTTTTCTAAATTAATAGCTACTGTTATAATTTGACTTATTGTCAACAAAATTAATAATTACTAATTAATTATTAACAGTTCAGAAAATAGGTTCTCTTTTACTGTCACCTTCTGATACTTAAGTATGCCTCACATCATTTATTTTTATTTTTAAAGATTTTATTTATTAATTTGTTTGTTTATTTAAGAGAGAGAGCGTGCACATGTGTGTGAGTTGTCGGGTGGGGGGAGGAGCAGAGGAGAGGAATAAGCAGACTCTAAGCTGAGCCAGGAGCCCTGGGGGGGGGGGGGGGGGATTCCATCTCAAGACTCTGAGATCATGACCTGAGCCAAAATCCAGAGTCATAGGCTTAAATGACTGAGCCACCCAAGGTGCCCCTTCACATCATTTAATTCCAACCTTTCAGGCTTATAAAAATTGAACCTTGACCTCACATTAACTAAAAGCTCCTGTTGAAGTTATTAAAATCCTATCAGCAAAATCTAGCCCATCAGAAGTGAAAATTAATATTGGGGCTATCCTAATATGATTATTATATATTATTGTATTATATTATATTATATTATAAACTATTAGTATAATAGTTTGCTCATAGACACTCTGACCTGCTTTGAAGGAACTATTGAACTCCACTCAAGAAATCTTATATGCTTGAGAAAAGCAAATGGTTCATTGCTGTTATCCTAGACATTACCCTTACTTTCAATATAGTCCATGACCCATAGAACATTACTTCTGATATGAATATTAAACTTATTCATTCACTACATACTGATTTATTCCATGTATTCATTCTAATTATTAGAAGCTTTGTGAACTACAATTATCCCACAGAAAAAAATAATATGACTGTAATAGATAGTCTAAAACTTGTCTCTGATCTTGCCAAACCTCTTAAGTGACACTAATCTCCCCTGGAAACTCAACACTTTCAAATTTATTACCCAGCATTGTCATGGACAACTCAAAAGCTATTGGTTTTATTTTAGCTAGCTAAGGAAGAGGAGTCCTAAAGTAAATACTTCTTTGCCTGACATTTATGTTACAAGGCAAGTAAAACAACCCATGACTAAGAAAAATAATATGCACAGTTGGATTCTGGTATATGTTTCATTGGATTGGTTTTATAATCTTTATACTCCTGGCTTCAAGACTTGTTAGAAGGACTAGTAATCATTTTTCTGTGGTAATTGTGTTATAGTCACCTGATGTATTTTATTCAGAATCTTAAGCGCTACAGCACAGCCATTTTTCCATAGGGTGACTCAACAACTTATCCCTTAAAAAAAGGAAAAGGATGGACTAACCTTTGTGCAATAATCAATTACGCTCTCTGGGCACCCTCCTGATCTTGATCAGCAAAATCCTGGCAATGAAGAAAATGTGAATATCATGTATTGTTATCCCATGGTCTGTATTTGTCTTCTCTTGGTCAAAAAAGAGGACTGAAGAAAAAAAGCAGGACCTGACAGCTAAAAGCTTTCCTGGCATTATCAGGTCCTGGTGTTGCTAGGAGCTGTCCTAATTCTCACAGCCAGGTATTGATGTTCTCCAGTTAAACATAAACATTTTTGCAGAACACCAATATCAGATAAGGTCACTTTTCTGACTATGACCATAAAGGATCAAGACAAAAGCAAGAGCATATCATAATCCTGTCCAAACACAAACAAAACATGAATATTTTTAAACCACAAGAATTATATGACTACTGGTTCTTTGGCAATTACAGCTTTAACTTCAGTCTATATTTTCTCACTTCTAGTTAGACTTTCTGGGATTGCCAATCAGAATTACTTCCACTTCCAAAACAAAGCTTTGCTTCCTTAAATACTCCCTAAAAGCACCTAATATGAACCTGAATACTATATATAATTAGACGTTTCTAACATTTTAACATGCCCCATGGTTAATATTTTTCCTCTTTGAAATAGCTATCAACTTAACTTTAGCTGTAAATGTGTTTTTGGTGGTCTTTGGCTGGGGGACATTGACAGTCAATCAATAAATTACAATTCCTGATTTAAGAAGTATATAATCTAATGTGGAAACAGGTAACTATTTGTCAACATTTATTATGCAAAGTGCTAGGTAATTAATACGTTAAAAAGTGGTATCATTACAGAGAAGAAAGCATAGTTTGTTACATTGCTGGAGAAGGTGCTATAACAGTTTCATAAAAACCGAAAACATTTAAGGTGAACTTTGAAGGATGAAGAGAATAAAAGCAACAGAATGAAAGAATGTGAACAGGGAGGGAGGAACTTATCGATAGATGGAAATGGCATGACCAGCAACATTGCAGGGTGAAACTTGATGGTTTTTTCAGTGACACCAGATAGTCAGGTGCAATGCAACCGAACCTGGCACAGCCAACAATGGAATTTGGACTCTAGCATGTATATGGTGGGAGAAATGAAAGGCACTAAGTGAAACAGCATGTAATCACAGTACACTTTAAGAAGGCAACCCTGGCGAGAGAGTGAGAGAATAGTTGCCTAGGTGAGAGACTAATGACAATTATAAAACCACTGCAAGTGTCCTGAACTCAAGCAAGCAGTAGGAAGAGAGCTGAGGGGACAGATTCAAGATGAAATATTTTGAATTGCAGTACTACTGCACTCAGTGGCCAATAGGACGGATATGTGGATTAAAGATCCAGAAAGATCCTAAAGGTGAGTCCAGCGTGAAGTAGAGGGAAGATATAAATCCTATTTGGACCTGTTAAGATTGCTGTACACTGAACATTCCTATGGGAATAAGAAAAAGCTTCTGGAAGCAAATTTGGAATTTAGAAGAGAAGTCTAGTCTGCAGAAAGATATGTAGGTCAAAAATGAAAATGAGGCTTCTCATGAAGAGGTAGTAAAATGAATAGAAGGTCGAGGACTGAAATCTGGAATCCTGGAGAATCCCTTTAGTTCAGGGACAGATAGAAATGAGGTAAGAGTGTACAGAGAAACCAGATGAGAGTAAGGAAAATAAAAGGATACTTAAAACAATGTATCAAATGTAATAAGCATACAGTAAATATTTTCTGAATAAATCATGAGTTATAATTTCTAATTGAAAGTTTTCCTCTCAAAATATCCCGTATTTCTTTAGTTTGGGCAAATTTTGCTAAATAGAGGTAAATATTTCCTCTGATTTTCCTGCTACAAATGGTTAATCTAAAAATCTTGCCATGATTGATATCAGACTCTTAGACTTCCCCTCTCTGAGAAATACCAGCAAAGCAAATATACTCAATCTTATTTGTATTTCTTAAATTACTTTGCCTGCATTGTACTGCCTGAGTAGTCAAGAGGCCCCAGAATATTTGATATGCATAAACAAAGAAACAGGAAATAGTTAATGGCTGCTTCTGCAGCAGCTCAGTAAATTAGAATAATCAAATGCATCTTGGAGTAAACTCATGTGCACATAGCTGTAAACAGTAATCTCCATTCTTTTAAAAGCACAAATCATTTATTACAACAATTCATAATCATTCTCATTTCAAGGTCTAGATGAGAATAAGTCAGAATGAGAGAATTTGTACTTTCTAATTAGAGTTGATTTTTTAAAGCAGAGAAATGAAATGGTGGATTACTACAAAGGGGAGAAAGTCTATAGTCAATTAATTGAAGAAAAAGAAAGAGAACTTAAAACATGTCCAAATCAGATAGAGATAAAAAGTTTTAGTCATTCAGGAAAATTCACAAAGCATATATCCTTTCTCCCAGAATCCCACAGAATTTTGTATAATAGAGGTAAGACAGTACTGTGAGTTGCTGTGGAAAAAGAATTTGGTGGATTGGCCATGCTTTGAAAAGGCCTCCATTTTGGGTGTGTGCCAGGTTTCCCTGAGCACCCAATGCACACAATTACTGCATTTGCATGTGTAAATTGGGTAATGGCGTGCCTAACTATCAGATTTGTATGTGAAAATGCCATCAGCATATGCAGTATTGGTTGTGTGCCCACTAAAAAAGAACTTTTAATGGGGTTGCATTAGTTGGGGAGTAAAATTTCTAAGAATTTGAGACAAGGTTCTTCATTCCTGGATCCACTATAGATGTCCCTATAGATAATTGGCACCCCCGATAATTCCTTTGTTGTTGTATATCCCTCAAATTCTAGTTAGGGAAGGAAATTCATCAGAGGACCATTTGACCAACTCTAATTAGCACAGAGCAAAACTGTACCCAAGTTACTCTTGGCAGTGCCTATCTGAGCCAAATGAACAGACTGTGGCACAACCCATCCATTCATCTTGGCCATCTTAACAATCAACATGGATCTATGCAGAACTGACTTGAGGTTTTTCCCTCCCCAAGACACAATATTCCTCAATCAACTTTTTTGTCACATAATTTTACTTTTCTGAAGACTTCAGTGTTCTTAATTGCATCATAGAAGGAATAGACAAAACTATTTTCCTCCACTTCCCAAAATAGGTAAGACATAATGAAAATTCTTTCACCCTGCTTCAGTGGATTTCTGTCTTCTAGAAGTTTCCATGCTTATTTATTAGTACCTTAGAATGTAAACCTGAGTCTGAGAATTTGCCCAAGAAACATAGTGATCATATTTCCTGAATCAAAAATTGGTTCACATAGTATGAGGATAGTGCAACTGAATATTTCAAATTGGAATTTGCTAAAAAAAAAAATCTGAGAAGTTTGGCTGTTTAGCTAAAAGGTGCCTTATTCTGGGCAACTCCCTTCTCTGATAATGTTTACGTCTCCTGCCCCCCCCCCGCCAGCAAAAAAAAAAAAAAAAAATCCAAAAAACAAAAACAAAAACTCAATGTAAAACAACTGTCATAATACATCCCTCTAGAAGCCTGCTTTCTGCTGTCTAAAGTGACAGTTTGTGCAGAAATTGCTCATCCCAACTCAGGATTTAATCTCTTGATATAATCTTTTGTCATATTGCTAAAAACAAATGGATTTTGTATCACTTGATCTTCTTGTTACCTATTCATTTTTCCAGCAGTCTTACTCAAAGTTTCTCCCGAGTAATATTTGATAAGAAATACCTGGAAAACTAAAGAAATACAGATCCCATGCCTCATTCCAGACCTATGAATTAGAATTTGGAGGGGCAGGGCCTGGGAATCTGTAATTTAACAAGTTCCCCAGGTAATTTTGCAGACTAGAGTGTGCATATTGTACAGTTTTATCTTGGTTTTGTTATTTGCTTTCTTCCATTTAGCTGTGAAGGTTCTCAGTATTGAGTTGCAACCTAACTATCAAAGGCATTCATTGCATACCCCTCCCTTTAATACAGACAGGATCATTATACTGGTTTGTAGTTATGAGAATGAAATCTTAGCAAGAAAATACAACATGAATATTCAAAATAAATATCGTAACATAAAACATGCTTCTGTCCAGGGAGATCACTACCTTACTCAATCTGCCTGCGTTGCCTACAGATATTTTTGAGACATGGCAACCTGAAAGACCCAAGATCACCCCTACGTAAGGTTTGCCATATAATGGGCATCTCTCAAGTAGTTATCCCTGCTCTAAGAATGTATGCAGTAGGTGATAAGAATAGACTGATTTATGATCACTCAGTATCAGAAAGGTGTAGCATTCCATTTCACAAATAGTATTCTCCTAGATTAGAAAATATCATAAACACATTGGAGAATCCTCAGCCCAGAAACCATAAACCACTGTATTTTTTCCCCTACATTTTAATTTAGCTATCTGTTTTGGATTACATAAATAAAAATGAGCCTGTATTTTCTTTATAAAATAAATCAGTCTCTCTACATAGGAATCACTAGTTAGGTTGAACATTAGGGCATACATAAAATTGTATCCTTAAAAGACACGAAAACATTTCTCAGTGAGAAAGAAGCTGCTCACGGTGACCTTCATGTTGAACAGTGGGGGGTCAGCACTGGCACTAAATCATTTTGATTCACAGATGAGATCAACATATTCATATTTGTTTGCCAAATGTGTATTTTAATTTAAGCTTTCTCTGATTGATGCGTGTAATTTATGCTACCCAGAACTAAGGCGTCATATTTTTCTTTTTTCCTAACTAACAGGGGGAGACTTTCTTGGAAACAGATAAAGGGAAGAGTCCAGTAATTTGTAGCAATGTGACTACAGCCACACATGTCCTAGAATTAATGTTCTTCATTAGGGTGAGTAGGATCAGCTGTATGTATACATCAGGTTTTTAATTAACTCAGTCCCCACAACAGGATTCATGATTCAAACTGTTAGCATTTTTTTCTTAAATCACAAAAAAAAAAAATTGGGTGGCACATCTTTTTCACACGCAAAAAAAAAAAAAAAAGGAGGGGGATACTCAGAGAAATGAAAGGCTCTTTGTATAATACTGAGAGTTCTCAGAAGATCTTTATAATCCTGTGTTAATCAGATAAAGAAGAGCTTGGCATTGACTGATTCCACAGAGATGCTGAAAATTCAACCATTGTGACAGTTTTCTCTCTGTATAATAGATATGATTTCAGTTTATTTGTATCGATGTCTTTAAACTAACATTTGGAATATGTTAGATATTTTTAACTACCTTGTTCTTGCAGAACTGACCTGGTGATATTTTAATAAAACACTACCAATTTAAAGAAACTTCAATAAGGCAACATGAGGAGCTTAAGCGAGGGGTGAGGGGAGAAACTTTTTATAGCAGCTTCGTTCTCTGAGATCATATTAACATAAATTTGACAGTTAATCTCCATATTGCAAAAAGGCTGCCCAGACTTATTTAATTAAACTTAGAACAAATATGTTTCTTTATTTGCCAGGTACAGCTTTTATCTTAAAATATCCACTTCCACTTATGATGCAAAACTATGGTTTAGGGCAGGAGCATGGGGCAGTGGGTGGTAAGATCAGTGCAGAGGAGGGATAGGCCACTAAGGAGAGAGCTGGCTGCTGGGGCAGGGCTCCTGGTTCCCATGCTCCTGAAGAAATGCCATGAAAGATGCTGATGACTTGTAAAAGTTATTTCTTTGCTTTAGACTTTAAATGATAGAATTAAATTTGTGAGATATATTTTTCTCAAATACTTTTACAATCTATTCTTTAATAAATATTTGAATAAACATCCAAACTATTTATCCAAAGAACTAGTTCAAATAATGTATATGAAAAGAACTATGGAGGAATGAGCAAGACTTCAACATCAGGAGGCACTGAATTTATACTTTGGATCTGTTTCATACTGAACTGCAAATAATCTAACCTTCCTGAACCTCAGGCTCTTCTTCTATTAACTGAGGTTAAGAGCATCTCATTTTTTTGTGAGGATGAAATATGATGATTCATTCACTCAATAAATATCCCTGAGATACTTTCTTTATGCCAGTCCCTCTTGTAGGCAATAGTGAACAAGGCTCCTGCCTTCATGGAGCTTACACTCTAGTGGAGAAAACAGGAATAAAGGGATTCTATAATGTCAGGCGGTTTTAAGTTCTGTGAAGCTACACCACAGAATAAGAGGATAAAGGGTGGTGGCAGTGGGAAGGTGATATGTACATGGGCGTGGGCAGAGGTCTCTCTGAGAAAGGGACTTCTGAGCAGACTACAATGAAATGAGAAAGCAAAGCCTAAGAAGTATGGGGGAAGAGAGTTCCAGGTAGAGGGAATAGTAGGCTCAAATTCCTGATTTTGCTTACTCAAATAATAGCCAGGCCAGCAGAGGGTGAGGCTTGAAGGGGAGGAAATGAAAAACACCAGACCTGGCTCCAAGTTGACTTTCTCACCATTTCTGACCACTAACCCTCTTATAATTCATGGGAACCTGAAGGCTTTAGACTCTGGGATGGAATGCCACTGAAGGCCTGATGGTAGGGAAGTGACAGATCTAGATTGCATTTTACAAATATCACTCTGGCTACTATGTGCTGCATAGACTGTCATAAGGCAGGGGGAGAACAAGAAAGATGTAAGAGATGATTGCTGTTTTCTAGGCAAGACATTACGGTGGCTTGGATTGTGGTAATAAGGATGGAGGAGATAAAAGTGATCAGATAGAGGGCATATTTTGAAGGTAGAACTGACAGGATTGGCTAATGGATTGGATCCTGTTCCTCTTGAACAAACTAAACAAAGAATATTTTACTCAAGGTCACTGTACAACAAAGTGAACCAATAAAAAACTAAATAGTTTCAGAAATGCAGAAAACGAGCAAGCCTTCTCAACAGAGGCAACAGTATGGCTGGATATCACACAGGACTCACCACAATGCCACTGTGGTATAAAGGTGATAGAAAGCCTCAGCCTTTGTTAACTGTGTTAAAATCCTAAAGTACAATGAAATACTTACAGGAATACTTACAGTGTACACACACACACACACACACACACAATGTGGGACTCTGAACAAAAACAATGGCAGCCATCTAAAAGTAGGGGCAATGTCATGATTTCAATGTGATGAAATGAACATGATGGTGGACTATTCTTCTCTACTACTCGGGAAGAAGTAAGAGGTGTGGAGTTTTCACACCAACAGAGAATAATCTTCCATGTTATAAATCCCAAAAGGACGAGGCTGTGTATTTTTCTTCTTCGTATCATCAGGATCTACTTCATGTTAGATGGTCATTTAATTTTTATTGGAATGAACACAAGTGAAAAATATAAGAGCTTTTTCAGAATAGCTCATAAAACAACTTCCAAATATCTAGCCTCTACAAGCAACATTTTGGGTCATTCTGAGACTTGATGAAATTGCCATTTACCAGTTACAGATACAAAATATTTGTGGTCTTTTTATTACTCTCAATAAAACATCCTTCTGTCATATTATAACCTGGATGCTTGCACAATTTGGAACTGCTGCCAATCAACTTGGATGCCTAGTTTCCATGTCTCTCACTGTGGCCAAAAGCCAATGCAAGTGACACTTGCCCACAGAGTAACTTGAGCCCCCCATGCCACAAACATCTCCAGCACATGGTTTCCATTATAATAATCCTGGTCATCTGTCAAAAGTGAAGAGCATAAGGTTGTAAACCTGAGGAAAGAAGATAGGCTAGAAAGATTTACTAGAGGGAGGAGAGCATCTTCCCTTCATGACATGAGGGGTGGTCATGAACTTGGCTGCCACACATGTGCATCTTAGGCTGACTGGCCTATCTTCTAACTGGAATCAGACTGCTGAGTTGAAGGTTTCTGCTCCCTGTTACCCATACAGTGTATCACAACCTCTGATATTCTTCTATTATTGAGTTTCTAGCTCCCAGGAACACTTCAGCTTCTCCGTCACACAGTGGAATGGCTGAGTAGTTTTCTGAGAACTTTGTAGACTCAGAAAAACAGAGAGTTCTCTCCCTTTCCTTGAACAGTATAAAGTCATTGTGTCTTGAGACTATAGAAGAGGATAGGAGAGTATAAAAATCAGGAATAAAATAACTTTTCCCTTTAGAATAACATCCAAAATAATATATTTATTAGTTTCTCATCAATTGGTGAAATATGACATCAAAATAATTATGATACTCTGGTTAAACGATATCTTTCACTTCTTTAACATAAATCACTCTACCTTTGATAGAGTAATTTTGCATGCATTTATTTGTTTGATAAAGGTGGATGGGATAGAAATTGTTTCTGCAATGTTATAGATATAAAATATGCTCATCCAGGTCAAGGGACATGTCCCAAAATGCACAGAATGTAATGAGCCAGGATTCTGATGTGGGTCCTCATACTTATGTAGGTACAAAAACTTTGCAAGGCTTTGTAACATCTATTTACTAAAATTACTGTGTCAGTCAGGGTTCTTAGTAGACCAAATCAGTTTTGGCCAATTTAAGCAGAAATCCAGTTCATTCAAAGCTTCCTGCATAGCTTTCAGAATTGCCAAGAGGGCTGAGAAATGGTCCCATTTATTTGCCCAAAATCTCTGATGAAAGAGACTTCTGTCATATCCATAAGCAATCACACTACCTGGTCATTAAATGTCCACTTAAGGAATGCTTTGTTCACAGAAATATTTAACTATTATTCACGGGCTAACAGCCTAGCATAATCTGTATTTTCTCTTCCTTCACTCTGTAGTACTTAGTAAACTGACAGGTAGAAGAACTTAATGATATGCCTTTCCCCTTTAACTCCTGCATATCCGTCAATAAGGAGCAGATTAGGTACCATGAGATCTGGCTTTGAGCCCCAGATCAATACCTACGGCCTATGTGACTTCAATTCTCAGATTCCTTACCCTTCCTATTTACCTCAAAGAGTGACTGTTCATTCATTCAGGAAGTATTTATTGAGGGGCTGAGATGACTGTGAAAGTGATTTGTAGACTATAAAGTTCAGTGACAATCGTTGTTACCACACAGTTTTAATTATATCCTGGCACTTATTTATAACTGTTTCATATTTCTGGTCTTTCCTCCTCAACTGCAATATTCTCTACCATAGTTCATTCCTCTTTTAATAGAGTGTTAGCCCATAGTAAGCTCAACCTATGCTACACATCAAAATCCCAAGTTGATCTGCACAAAGTTCAGCTCTGATCTTGATTCTCAGCTGCAAAAAGCTGGCTAACTCTTCCACTGCTCAGAGTCACATTTGAATTCTTTAGACCATCATTTAGGACCATTCATGCTCTGGCCTTAACTTACTTGTCTTTTTCCCCTTGCTCTCCTTCACTAAACTTTAACTTTCTTTGACCAAATTAACTTAAAACCCCTCACCCCTGCAAATGCCCTATGTTTGTCCTCCTCCTGCTCTTTCTTTCCTATGGGAAACACCCATCCTATTGAATCTCTACATTTCAAAGCCTAGCTCAAATGCTAACTCCTGAATTAGTCTAAGTAGACACAATGTCATTGTCTTCTGAACAAACGACAATTTTTACTATGATGAAGTCATCATTCATTGGTTTCTTAGTCATGTCAGGGAGGTGACTATTCCAGGAAGTTGCCTTTCCTGGCTCAGGTTACACAGGGTGTCCAGGACAAACTCATGAATGAGGAAAAGTGGAGGTTTTTAATACCTGAGTATTTTATAGATTTTTAGTTCTTAAAGCTTGTTGTATTTCTTATTAAAATAACTTTTTGATGCATTATTACTTACATTTCATATACAGAAAAGTTAAAAGTCAGACTGTAATAAAATCAGGATGGAAACAGAATTGCAAGTCAGGTTCCTTGGATGTGAACTTTGTGTTGTTCCTATTCAGATTTTGTCTACCTTTCTTCTTATAAGTTAAAAAAAAAACTTTTAAGATAGTAATAATTGCATATAAATGAATATCTATCTGCAGTTGATCTGGTTGCAAATGACTATATTTCTCCAAAATTTCTTTCCTTCCTGACATGGTATGGTATGTATTCTAGCTAATCAGTTTCAAACTATACTTTGCTAAGGGCAGTGATTCTAAGAAGCAGGTCACATTTTATGAATGAAAAGGAGCTTTGCGAGAGTAAAATATTTTGTTATGCAAATAGCAGATAATGTTAAGTCCTTGCTATATGGGCAAGAGTGAGACGGGAGTGCATAACAGAACATTTACTGGGCTTTTGTGGAGATTTACTTTTGAATTGATAAGAAGGGGATTATGAATCCCATTCTTGTTCTGGTCATCAGGGGAGAAATAATCATTGATACTTATGACTGATATAATAAAATAAAATGCTACAGTAAATCTACCCAATACCTAGAGACTGTGCCCTGAAGACCTTTTTGTAACTGAAAACTGGGTTATATATTTCCTTTGTTTGAGAAAGTTAGGGATTCCTTTTTCATCCATCAAAACAGATACTATCAACGCTAGTATGGGAAAGTATTATCATTTTGGAAGTATGATTTCATATATGTTTCTAGTCACCAATACTAGGGGAATGTTGTCAAATATTTCTGAGAAAGCTCACACAGTCTCCGTAGGTTGATTAGATGAGCTTTCGTACATCGGAAACCTGACTACTTTCCAACAACTTGATTTCACAAATGGAAAAACAGCATCTGTTTTCCTGCAGCTTCACATATGGCGATCATTGTTGCTAAGACAAGCTGAAGCAGGTAGTCCGTGTGACAGTGCCCCTCTGGAGTGCTGCAGTCTCCTGGGACCAGATAACACTGGTCTGCTGTGAGGGGCTCTGGCTCCCCAGGCAGTGGAAAGTGCATATTTAATCAACATACGCAAAACATCCGTATGAACAGCAAATTACAGAAAAAATGATCAAATGCAATATTTAGAACCTCTCTGTTTGTATTCACAGTGGCTAATTTGAATAGGTGTACTTCTTGCCACACTCTCCTAGTCTGAGTACTTAAAAAAAAAAAAAATCAGGGAAAGAAGATGGGAGGGAAAGGAGTTGAAATGATTGGATTGTATATATGCAGGAAGGGGGGTAGTACCTGTTAGGAGAAAATCAGACTTTGTCACATTAGCCAGCAACAAAGCATGAAGAAAGAGAATCAATGTTGGACAGAGATGGGAAATATATTCTGCACATAAAAAGACCAGATCTCCCTAAAATTTCATCAAGGGGGGGGGGTCTCTGTCCCTCTGGATGCTTGCATTATATTTTAAAATCTTCAATGTATATAAATAAGATTCCCTAATCAGTGGCCCATTTGGGGGAAAAAAAGTCATGAAATTGAACCATAAAACCCTTTTTTTTCAGGATCAATGTTTGTGTTTTGAAGGTCAAGAGATTGGCAGCAATAGAAATTAAATTCCAGAATACATCCAGCAGCCAGGTATATTGCAAGCAAATGCTCTTTTTCTGAAATTGCCATACCAGTTGCCTTACCCTTGATTTGGAAGGACAACTCAATCAATCACAAAAAGAAAAGTCTTAGGAGAAGGAAGGGAAAAATGAAGGGGGGGAATTCGGAGGGGGAGACGAACCATGAGAGACTATGGACTCTGAGAAACAACCTGAGGGTTTTGTGGGAGGGTAGAGGGATGGGTTAGCCTGGTGATGGGTATTAAGGAGGGCACATATTGCATGGAGCACTGGGTATTATACACAATTAATGAATCATGGAACACTACATCAAAAACTAATGATGTACTATATGGTGACTAACATATAACAAAAAATTTATAAAAAAAAGTCTTCAGTGATTCTGGAGCAGTTTTGGGTTTCTCCTAAATATCACTATCATTAAACAAATTGTTGTTTATCAGGGGCTGTTTGTGCATTAGATCTCTATCACTGCATCATAATAGAACAAACACTTCAGATTTTCCAGCTCTAATCTTTAATTATTAAAATAAAAGCCGGGATTCCTAACTTGCCCATACATTCCCCCCCCGCCCCGAGATCAACTTTATTCTAAAAAATACCCAGCAGGGTACTAAAGAGTTTGGAAATTTTGCAATGTTAAATAATAACTCTCTTTTGATGTGTGAAAGTCAGGAAGATATAGGGCAAAGGTAGAAATTGAAGGCAAGTTAGAAGACACGTATCAGGTTGAAGGCTAAAAGGAGCATATGGGTTAAAAGACATCAAAAAGAAGAGAGTGGAGGCCACCAATCCTTAGCAGAAACTGCAAAATTAGATTCCTACATGCAGATCAAACCAAGGGACACCTGTTTGGAGTTAAGTTTTTTGTAACTTATAATTTAGAAACTTATACACCTTAGGACTGTACCCCTGAAGTACACAATCTAAAGAGGTGTATTGCTTGTTGGATTTTATGTGATTCTGTGACCAGCAGGCTGGCCATGGAATTAGACCATTTATAAAAAGCAATGTTCAATGATTATCACCCATGAGACTTCTATATGTGTTACTAAGTTGTGAGAGAAGTCTCCAAGCCTGGCCAACTCTCTTCTCAGATCACACCTGAGCCTCTTGTCCTGGGAATCATCCCTTCATCAGTTTGGTCTCTTCATGCTAATGGTCCGTGTTACCCAGATGTTACCCTCACTTTCTCATGCTTGACCCAGGTGATTTGCCTATGCTTACATTACTGGGTTTGGCCATAGCCTATTTTGGGCTTTGTTGTTCTCATAACCAGTCTCAGTTCTGACAGAAAAATATTGGGAGGTAATACACATAGATTCTATTTTTAACTCTGTACCTAACTAGTAACCTTGGGAAGTCAATTTCTTAATCTCTCTTGGCTTCACTCTTTTCGACTGTACAATGAAGAAATTTGGCTTGAGCAGTGAAGCTCCTCAGGGACCCAGGGAAAGAATAGCTCCCATGTACTCCTTTAGCTAGATTTAGCTGTGTAACATTTTGGATTTCTGTATAAAATTTTGCTTGAGAAAAGGCTTGGTCACTAAAAGAGTTTGCAAACTTCTGAACTAGAGGGTCACCAAATTCCATTTTAGATGCAACAATGTAGCCCTTTTATCCAATCATTTATTCTCATAATCAATCTTCATTTGAAAAATTGATAATCTAGCATTACACAACATTGCCTGACAAAAATTCCTGGGATCAAGGTGGATTGGCAACAACTTGAGAGTAGAGAATATACATTTTAGTATCCTGCATATATATTTTTATCATAAAGTAAACTGTACTGCAGACAATTCAATAAACACGTATGGAGTGACTGTTTTATATCAACGCACTCTTGTTTCTGGGAATCCAAAGACAAATTAGATATTCTTTAACAGATCCAGTGGTTGAATGTTGGCAGGATGAAGACATGAATATAACCAAAAAAGAGGGAAACTCCAAAGCAAAATTTTAGCAAAGTTGACATAAGATATAGATTTGCAACCTATTTAATGGTATAATGTATTTTATTATTTATCTGTGTCAGTGGACATAAAACATGAATGAGATTAACTATACTAATTTTACTTGAGGAAAATTTTCCATTATTGGCTTTTTCAAACTTAATAAAAGTCCCAAGTGTTTCATTCCATCCTGCAAAAGAATAACCTTCACAGCTAAGACTGTGAAGTAGTACCTGATCCCTAAATAGTCACAAAATTTATGGGTAAATTAGGGAGAAGTTTTGATATTTACAGTCTTCTTCAGGCTGCTGAATTACTTCCTTGTTGTTCCTCTTGAACCCAGCCTTGAAGCATACTCTGAACAACTGTCTGTCCAATGTCTGGTGGCCCATTCTGGTAGCTAAATTGCATCACTAAGTATACTCCAAAGAAAAGCTTATGAGTTCCATTAAGTCCTGAGAGACTACCTGTTTTTCAGCCAAATGACCCTCAGAAATGGTATCATGTACTGATATAAAAGCATAGCTTCTGAAGAAGAGCCAAAATATGCTCCAAATTCTAGTTCTTCTCTAGTTTCCTAATCTGAGAAGTGGAAGTAATAATAGTACCTACCTGATAGCCTGTTTGAAGATATAATAGATGTAAAACACTTAGAATGTTACAGCACTTAAGAGAGCTCTATAAGCAGCAGCTCCTGTTACTATCAATTATTTTTTAAAATCTCAGCAAGCTCAATAAGAGGCATGATGTCTACATGGAAGAGTTTTCATATCTGACTTAGGAAACATAATGATACAATTATGGGTTTCTCTGGGTGAAAAGTGATCTCTCCAGAGAGAAATAGCAAGAGCTTGGGCGTCAATATTCTTGAATATTGGCCCTGCTTCTATCACACTCAAGAATCATCAAAGATGTTGTAAAATGGATTCCAAGGCCTTATCTCAAACCTCCAGAGTCAGAATCTCTGGTGTTGCAGCCCAGGAAGTTTATACTCACAGCAGTGTCTTACACACTTCTAGCCATCCAGGGTTTATGCACCAGCTCTGCCATTTACCTGCTTCTAGCTTGTGATCTTAGTCCTGTTGATCTCTTCAAAACCTTCCTCACCTATAGATGGGGCTAATCACTGACAAACACATTGTGGAAATTATTATTTTTTTTCTTTAATGATTTTATTTATTTGAGAGAGAGAGACAGAGACAGAGATAGCGACAGAGATAGTGAGAGAGAGCACAGGCGGGAAGGAGAGGGGAGAAGCAGGCTCCCCTCTGAGCAGGTAGCCCCACACAGGACTCGATCCCAGGACCCTGGCACCCTGACCTGAGCCTAAGGCAGAGGCATAACCAACTGAGCCACCCAGGTGCCCCCACATTGTGGAAATTAAATGAGACATAGAAAATGCTCAACTAGTCTGCCACAGAGAAAATGTTTGATACATGATAGGTATTAGCTTCTTTAAGCTTTGCCCTTGTATTGAATTAAGTCATCAGGAAGCATAGAAAATGTATCTGGATGGTACTAATGTATGCATTGAGTTCCACAGAGAAGTGAGTGTCCAGAAAACTTTTTTTGCTGACCATAAGCCTTTCATGTGGTGGGGATGGAGGTGTGTGGGGAGGACCCACATCCCTCTGTAATAAGCAAAGCACAATAATTGGTGTTGATGCCCTTTGTTGGGTTAAGACAAAAAAACAAAAGGTTGAGTACCACTGTCCTAAATGAACTTGTATGATTTTTTTTTCAGACAGTATCATCCAATTTTTCACCCTCAATTCATTCTTTGTTTTTATTTTCCACTCTTAGGAAACTTGGTGCCCAGTTATATAGTAACTCATTCATCCCAGATCCTTGGTTCATTTCTCTTTCCCCTTTCTCTAATATATCTTAATCTCAATTGAAATTTAAAATTTTGGACTGTCTTATTTCATATTTATTCTAGGAATTTAAATCACATAAATTCCTCTTATATAAGGATGAATGAACTAGATAAGAAAGTCATAGAACGTATAGAAAAATATATTCATGCTTCCTATTAGGAAAATTGAAATGAGGGTAAGAAAAAATCAAAACATTGACGGAAATAAATTTGGGTGAGAGCTCAACAGTCAAAGAGAAACGAAGCTTGTAATTTAACAACCAGGGAAAAATAAATACATCAGGACAAAAAGTGTTTGTAACCAGAATACAAAAATCAAATAAAAGAAAAGGCAATGACTAATCAGACCAAGACTTACTAGTAAATATGACTATACCTAAATATTGCCAAATATATAAATAAAAATAGAAAAATCTAGTTAATGATTTCTAATTACTCTTTTCTAAGTGATGCCAAATGTATATTAACAAATAGCTGAATGATTGACTGAATGTTTTGGTTTTCATCTGTATGTTTGGTGTCATGTAGATAAATACTCAATCTAAAGAGTATCATATTAGCAAATTGAAAAGCAAACAGCAACTCACTGAAGAAATGGTGAAGGGTTTTTAATCCTTGTTTTACAGATAAATACCATGGAGAAACTTCCAAATCAAAAGCAGTGTGCACCTGTTAGCATCATTTTTAACTCTTGGTTGTGCTTTTCCTGCACTGATGAATCTTCCTTGAATACTTGGTATTTTTATTTCACTCCTACTTAAAATGTACTATTGCTATGTATATTTGTTAATCAAATAAACTCCACATGCAGAATGAATAACCAGACATTTATGTAGAGGCTTGCATAGAAGGCTTTAGTAAAAATGGAGTTTCTTTTTTAGTGAAGCATAAATAGTAAAATAACTTTCTAATTTACTGACAAGGACTATAAAAAAAGACAATATTTACATATAAACATGAGTGTACAAAGAATGGCTGGTTCCACATTAATGTTCCAAGCTTAACATACATATGCATGAATATTAGGACTGGCATCTCTATATTTGAAGGAGGCTTTCTTCTGGGGGAAAAAGGGGAAGTTCTACGAAAAATAGTAAGATTCCTCTTAACCTCCCCTGATGTCCATCTCTCCTCTTTCTCATTCTTTCTACCATTATAGCATGATGCATGCACAATACAAGAATGTCAGGTGTGTTACTAGTGGCAGAGAGTTAGAGGTCTCCTCATCACTTCTCAGTGCCTGCTGTCATGTTCACATTTTTGGGGTACAGGGATATTGAGGATCAACATATGCATTTGCATGTGAACTTTTCCCCATCAATTAAACCAGATGCAGTAAAAAATTTTTTAGTGTATTTGAATATTGTTCTGAAAAGAGAAAAAAGAGTATCCAGACACTTTACTGGCAAAGAATTTCAAAACTAAGGAGAATTTGTATACATTAGACAACAATATGCAAAGAGTCAATTACCAATCCTTTGTGCCAATGGATTATGTAGAGTATCACAAACTGGGTGATCTAACAGCCATTTGTGCTTGGCATTGATATACTTTTGTGACTTAGTGTTGCCAGACATTTTTCTTTTAGTTTAGGCAAAAATGAAAATGCACCATTTCTTGAGCATACAGGAAAGATGCATATGAATAATGGGTTGAGGAGGATGATTCAAAGCATATAATCTGGTCACTGTTAAAGTAAACCATTTAATCATTGATGTAGGGAAGATAGGATGCCAGCAGTTATTAGATATCTGAGTTATAGCACACATTTTAAATTTAATATATCAGAAAATCCACAAGATAACACTAGGTAATATTAACCCATTTTGTTGAAGAGAAAAATGATTCTCAGAAAGGTCAATTAATTTACTTCTACTACTTTTCAGACCTTATGTCAATGAGGTATTTTCTTTTGCTTTTGGATTATTGTTGTATTGCTTAGTTACAAGGTGTTGAGCTCTATGCCTTTATCTTCTATATCCTTTTGTCTTTCAAGTCCAAAATTGTCTCAGAGTGAGCCCTGTGAAACCCCAAGTTGGGCACCAAGGAGCAGATTTGAAAACTACTATACCAGACCTTTCTGTTTCTCTAATAAAAGTATTTTTACCGCTATTCTTAAAACTTGTTTTTAAGATTTAATTTTTTAGAGTAGTTTTAGGTTTACCACAAAATTGAGAGAGAGGTATAGATATTTCCCACATACCCAGACATGCATAATCTCTCCCACTGTCAACATCATTCTCCAGAATGGTGCATTTTTTTACCAAGGATCAACCTACACATCATAATCACCCAAAGTCCATAGTTTACATTAAGATTCATTCTTGGTGTTGTACATTCTATGGACTTGGATGAATGCATAACCACATATATACAACATTATAATATCATACAGAGTATTTATGCCCTAAAAATCCTTTGTGCTTACTAGTAAATATGCTTATTCATCTCTACCCTCCCCTTCTCCCTAGGAACCATCGATCTTTTTTATTAATTCCCTAGTTTTGCCTTTTCCAGAATGTCATATAGCTGTTATCATACAGTATGTAGCATTTTCAGATTGGCTTCTTTCACTTGGTAATATGCATTTAAGATTCCTGCATGTCTTTTTATGCTTGACAGCTCATTTCTTTTTAGTACTGAATAATATCCATTATCTGGATGTACCACAGCTTATTTATTCATTCACTTACTGAAGGACATCTTGGTTGCCTTCAAGTTTTGGCAATTATAAATAAAGCTGCTATAAACATCCTTGTACAGCTTTTTGTGTGGACATAAATTTTCAACTCCTTTGGGTAAATACCAAGGAGCACCAGTGCTAAACATGGTAAGAGTTGTTTAATTTTGTAAGAAAGCACCAAATTGTGTTCCAAACTGGCTGCATCATTTTTAATTTCCACAGCAATGTATGACAATTCCTGTTCTTCCACATCCTTACCAGCATTTGGTGTTGTCAGTGTTCTGGATTTTGGCCATTAAAGAGGTGGTTAGTGGTATCTTGTTTTAATTTGCATTTCCCAGCTACCAGTTCTCTGTATATTTATTTATATTTATTTGCCTGATGTATAAAATAATACACAATTTAAATAGTTTTACTCTCACTTTATGTGCTTTTCTTGTAAAGATATAATAATTATAAAAATCATTAATAAAAATACTAACCAATCTTCACTGCTCATGGTCCAGAAACTGAACCTATGATTTACTTACTTTTAATTCTAACTTTACGTATGAGAACTTGAGACACAAAAGAACTGTCTAAACTTAGAGTTTGTCTTTTAAACATGAATTTTTTGTACTCAATTTATAAACTTTGTATTTTAAAAAGGGAATTTAACCTATTCATATTTTTTATAATAGTAGGTACCTTTCGTTTTATTTTTGTCATAAAATATTTTTGTCACTGATTTTTTTTTTTTTACTTTTACTTTTTGTCTTTCTTTGTGTGTGTGTATGTGTGCTCACACACGCATGTGTGCTTGCCCTGTATTACTTTTCTGGTTTGCCTCTCACTAAGTTAATTTTTCCAGACATTTCTGTTTGATATGGTTTGATTATGTTTTCTTTGATATTTTTCATCTTTAGTTTTTCTCTTATACTTTATGGGAAATAAATTCTGTCTTGAATTAAACTAGATTCACCTTCTGATAATTAAAAATACATTTACACTTATATTTTTAAAATAAAATAAATGTCAACCCACCACTCTTATCTACTTCCAATTTCTAACACCAGAAAGTATTCATTTGTAAAAAGCCATGTACTGTATCTTTTAAGTGTATATTTAATATTTGAATTAAGTTTTAAATTATATTTACAATAATTATTAATACAACCTGTTTAACTTTTTTACATTCAATTTCAAGGCTTTTTTATATTTGCTATGACTCTGCATTTTTATTTAGTTTTTATTCATATTTGGGTAAGTTGGAGTAACCTTCATAAAATATTTTTAAGTAGAATACATGGATGTTTATTTTCTGAATTCATGTACACCTCATAAAGTCTTTGCTGCTATATATGTTTATTTAATTTTTGGAGTTAATTTTTACCAACTAACACTCCATAAATATCTATTGATTTCTTTCCACCCATATACTGAGAGTGAGTTTTTGAGGTTAACCTGATTTAATTATTTTATAGTAAGCTGATTTTACTGCATGAGTGAAGAATAGTTATAGAATATTTTCACTTCCTTTGCAATCCAAAAGTTCGGTAGGAAATATTTTGGTATATGTCACTTCTTATTAATTTTACCTATTGCATGATGTGGACTTTCAATGTGCATATTCTTATCTTCAGGAAACTTCTAGTATTATGCCATAATTACTGATATTTAGTTCATTTTTTCTTCTTCAGAAACATTATTTGTATATTGAATCTCCAGTGTATATCTTAAAATTTGTTCCATCATTTTATCTTTTTGGACTTTTTCCTCTGAGTTCTGAGAAAGCTTTTCAGGTTTATCCTCCATATTACTGGGCCTACTTTCTGCATTGATGATTCTGCTCTTTATTGGCACCAATAATGATTCTGCAATTCTTCAACTTAAGCACTACTTAAAAAATAAATTTATATAATTTGTATATGAATTTAGCAATATGTTATAGTTTATACACATATAATTTATACATTTAAAAAATTTTTCCAAGCTCTGATTAATCTCAGCCTGCAGCTCATTAGCTAATTTCCTTTGAAGGTCTACTTTTATTTAATTGTTGTTAGATAATTTATTGCAGTACAGGTAGGAATTAAGGAAGTGGATTCAATTAAACTCAGTTAAATTAGTGCAAATGACAGAAGACATTTGGAGTTAAATGTTATTGTGGCAGCTTAGTCTTTACATGACAACTTGTATTCTGGATAATGGTAAAATTAATTGAAGAGGAAGAGTAGAGAAAAGTGACATTAGATGTTTTTAAAGAACTGTACAAGAACACAAATCAGAAAGTAAAAACCTAGATCATGCCTTGACAATAGAAAATTGATGTGGATATGCCCAACATTCCATAAATAACCTAGAAAAACTCTACAGAGATAAAAACCTAAAGTTAGCTTGATAGGTCACCATGCAGACAGAACTTGAAAATTAACGTAAATATGACATCACTTGAATTGTAGATTGGCAGGGGTTACAGGGATTATACCAGTAATCCTGACACTACAACATGTTCTATTGAATTATCCCAAATACTCTTACTTACTGTGATGCTTTAGCAACTCTAACTCCAAAATTTCCAACTTCTCATTCTCCCTATGGAGATCATCTAAGCCTGGATTGGGCTTTAGACATTGAGATGTGAAGTGCTGCCTCTACCATATCTGCTAGTCCCACAGCTGGGTGATTTCCCAAGTTTCAAAAATATCCATGTTCAATTCATTCTCTTATCTATATTTATTGTTCTTCTATGTGGGAAACTGGACAACTTTGTAAAATAAACTTCAACTTTCTTATCTTTCTCTTATTGGTGTTCTTTCTGAAGTAAATATTTTGGTATCTGAGCTGGGAGTCAAAACAACTGGGAAACACTCATAGCTTCTGAAAGTTATTGGTGCTCTTTCTCTCTCTTTTATCACATTCTTGTTCCTGCTTAAACTCTTCTGATACTAGGAAGAAAGGAAATGAATCAGTATACCAGAACTTTCATGGCTACAGTGCCCCCTTGTGCAACTTGATAAGGGCCAGGATGGCAGAGATCCAAGAGGGAAAAAAAGGCTAAAATGGGATTATTTTAGGGGTTTTGTTTCCAAATATATAGAGGAGCCAAAATGCATTTTCACACACAGCAGTTTTTTTTTTTCTTTCATTGCCTATGTAAAGGAAAACACTTTGTTTTTAAAAAGGGGAAATCCACCTCTGAAATTATGGAACACTGACACAGCATCATTCATCTTGGCAAAAGTTGACTGAGCAGATGATGTAGATCCACTTAACTTGGACTCAATCAAAGGTTTTGCTATTTTCATTTCACAGGCCAGATGTAGCTCATCATCGGTTGGAACCAATTCCAGAAGAGGTGTTAGAGTCTGTTGGTCCAAGAGAAAGTCTGATCCAGGCACCAAAAAGAGCCATGAGGAAAACGGATACTATCTGCACTGATCTCCCAACAATTTAGTTAGTCCAATATTCAGTTCAAATTAAGCAGTGGAATAACCTGGAAGTGATGCTATTTCAGTTAACTTATAAATTATTAAATCCCCAGTCATAGTGAAATCATCTCCCCTGTCCTAGTTCTCGCTATATCTGAATGGATAGGAAACTGAATAATTAATAATATACACACTTGGGTTTCCCATAAATAGGAAAAGCTAGAAACCAATTACATGCTAGGGATATGTTTAACTGAGCTTCTTGAATCATCTGTGTTGAGTTGAATCTGACCACCAAATGTTTTATAATTTGTTATCACAGCTACTGCATTTCAAATGAAAACAAATAGTTTATTGAACAGAATGCAATGATTCAATATTACCTGGATGAAATAAATTTTAAAAGAAGTTTGGAATCTTTATATTAATCTTAGAGTACATCACAATAGAGATTCCTTGATCCCACAAGATAACAGTGGGCACTCAAATTTTAATTTCTCTACACACCCTTCAAAAATCATTCAGATCAATAAAAAGAGCAAATGGGACCAACCACAACTCATGCCTACAGTACAACTAGGGAATAGTACAATAAACTTCAGTTTCTATACATATGGGGGAAATTTCCAGAAATTAGCAAGTCTAGCTTGGAACATAACTTTATATCAAAGATAAGAGAGTCCAACATAGTAATAGCAATAGTGCAATGCAGAAAATGTTATCTAAAGATCATCTTCAGAAGGAAAGTCTTCCAATATGAATGGAGAAATAATACCCCCCCAAAATCTGAGGTATTGTGAATACCATCTAGTGGTGTTATGGGTTAAATTTTGTCCCCCCAAAAGATATGGAAGTCTTGATTTCTAGTGCCTAGGAATATGATCTTATTTGGAAATAGGGCCCTGTAGATGATTAAGTTAAGATGTCATGAAATTAGACCCTAATCCAATAGGACTGGTAGCTTTATAATAAGGGGAAGTTGGGATGAAACAAGCACACACAGAGAATACCATGTGATGACTGGGGTTATGTTGCCACAAGCCAATCAACTATCAGAAATTAGGAAAGCAGCCTGGAATAGATCTTTCCCTAATGCCTTAGAGGTAGTGTGTCCCTGCTGACACCTTGATCTGATTTCTAGCCTCCACAACTGTGAGAAAATAGATTTGTGTTGTTTCAGTCACTCAGTTTGTGGTACTTTGTTATGGCAATTCTAGCAAACTAACACAAGTGGAAAATTAAGAAGAAAGTTTTTGAAACTGTACAAGAGCAGAAGTGGTTGTGCTTCTTGGGGGAAGGAGAACAACTTGGAAAGAGGAATCTGTTGGAGATTTAGAGGATAAAGGGTTATAAATAAGTAAAACTCAGAATATTGGGTCCTATAGAAACAAAAGAATATTACAACATGAGAAGACACACAAACCCACTCCCCAAAGATGTCATTTCTTAGAGAATAAGCCCTGTGTTAAATTCAATAAAAGAAGACATTCTGGAATTATGAAGTTGAGTAAGTTACCCAAACATCTCACTTATATTGCTGGTGGAATACAATACAACTTAAGTGAGTAGAAAATAACAAGCAACATCCATATGAAGCTAGTATAAGAAGAAATCAGAAAGTGAGAATCAAAATCTTTCAGTTTAAGAAAATGGTCCTCAGTAATAAAAGCCATGAAATTGAGGAAACCATAACACTCCAAAATGAATTAAGTATTATTAAACAAAATGTTTAATATAAAAGATCATAGATCAAAAGCTCAAAACTGACAATAAATAGATAAAAAGAGGAAGATATGAAATGAGAGTTCACTAAACTTAGGAGGCAAAATAAAGAAAAAGAAAATGAAGAAAAATCATTTCAGGAATGAAGATTAATTAGAAATCAAAAGCAGAATGGACTCACCAAAAGCATAATAAAGAACATTCACAATAGGAATAAAAATAGCCAAAGGAATGAAAACAAAATAAAAAAGAGGTAAAATTACTAGAAAGAAAATGATTAGATAAAAGAGCTAGACAACAAAAATTCCACATATTTATCTATGCATTTCTGGAATCTCTAAGGAAGAAAAAATGATGAAATAAAATCAAAATTTAAAACTATAATACACACACACAAAAATTTTCCCCAAATTAAAAAGGTCTGAATACACACACACAGACACACACACAATTATTGATACAACATCTAATTTATATTATGATAATTTAATGTCTAGCATGACCATAAGAAAGACAAAGAAGTATAGCAAAAAAGTTACTCTAGAAGGTAACCATGAATACTACAAACTTTACCACTCAACAAAAGAAAGTAGGAACAAAGGAATAAAAAACAAATGGAACAAATAGAAAATAAGTACAAAATGGTAGACTTAAACCATATATATTGAAAATAATATTAAATGTAAATGGATGAAATGGTCCAGTTAAAAGACAGAGATGATAAAATAACAAATTAATATCATCTTATATATTATTTAAAAGAACTATATTTTTTATTTTTAAAAACTCAACCAGAGTCTATTTTATTTTTAATAATAGTAGAGTATTGTGTAAATTGGGGCACCTGGGTGGCTCAGTCATTTAAGCATTGACTCTTGATTTAGGCTCAGGTCATAATCTCATGGGTCATGAGATCGAGCCCCACATTGGGTTCTGTGCTCAGTGGGTAGTTTGCTTAAAGATTCTCTCCCTCTGCCTCTCCCCCCAAGTCACATGCTCTCTCTCTCTCAAATAAATAAATAAATCTTAAAAAAAAAAAGAATATTGTGTAAATCATCAGAAGATCCATTTCATCTCAGATAGCAGAAGAGTGTTGGTAATACTAAATATATTGCTATATCTTTTTTTTTTAGGTTGCATTATACTTTCAATCCAAATTCCATCCTAAAAAGGACAAATCCCATTCATTATTATTATGCAATATATTTTTTTCAAACATCAAACATAATTTTGCAATATGGAGTTGCTCAAACTTCCCATAGAACTACACTTTAAATATGAAAACAGGATATAACAGGGCAGAAGAATATATACTATGCAAACTTAGAATATAACAAAGCTAGCAGGACTATAATATCAAACAAATTGGACCTTAGATAAAGAATATCATAAGAGTTGGGGCACCTGGGTGGCTCAGTCAGTTAGGTGGCTGTCTTTGGCTCAGGTCATGATCTCAGGGTCCTGGGATTGAGCCCCACATCAGGCTCCCTGCTCAGCAGGAAGTCTGCTTCTCCCTCTGCCCCTCCCCCCCGCTCATGCACTCTCTCTCTCAAATAAAAAAAAAATCTTAAAAAAAAGAATATCATAAGAGATAAGGAGGAAAATACCATAATAATAACAGAAAACAATTTATGCAGAAGGCAAACAGTCCAAAGCATGAGTTTCAAAATATAATTAAGCAAAACTGAAAGAACTAATTAGAGAAACAAAATAAGAAACTATAATTGGATATTTTAGTACTCTTTTCAGTAATTGATAGAACAAGTAACAACAACAAAAAATCAGTAAAGGATATGGGAAACCTGAATGACCTTTACAACAGCCTTGAACTAATTGGCATTTATAGCATACTCTATCCAACAATATGCAATGCACGTTTGTTACAAAATTACATGTAACATTCAACAAAATAGACCATATGTTGGGCCATAAAACAAGTTTCACTAAGTATCAAAGGATTAAATTACACACATGATCTTCTCTAACAATATTGAATTATAAGTCACTAACAATAAGATATTAAAAAATATTACCAAATATTTGAAAATTAAATACTATACTTCAAAATAATTAATAAAGCATATGGGAACCTAAAAATATTTTGAACTAAATGCTAGTGAAAGCATAACATGTCAAAATTTGTGGAGATAAAGTAGTACCTAGCAATGTATCAGGGCACAAGTGGGCATCAATCCTTCTAACTATTCTCAAAGTCATCAAGAAAGACAGTTAACATAACCTCTGGATTCAGGCTAAGTACTTGGTCAAATATAAACATCAATCTGTGGACTCTCAACTTCTGAATATTGCTGATTGAAAATATTTACTTAAGGGGCGCCTGGGTGGCTCAGTCGTTAAGCGTCTGCCTTCGGCTCAGGTCATGATCCCAGGGTCCTGGGATCGAGCCCCGCATCGGGCTCCCTGCTCTGCGGGGAGCCTGCTTCTCCCTCTCCCACTCCCCCTGCTTGTGTTCCCTCTCTCGCTATGTCTCTCTCTCTCTCTGTCAAATAAATAAAATAAAATCTTTAAAAAAAAAAAAAAAAAAGAAAAGAAAATATTTACTTAAGCTGAGTGGTCAGAAAAAAAGACAACCTTGGTTCCTACTGTGCTACTTAGGGGTTTTTATTGATTTAGCTACTTTCCACAAAGCCCATATAGGTCTGTTCCCCTGCTCCAAACACTATCTAGTTCTATTCGTAATTCCATCATTCTCCCCTTTTCTATCCTCCAGCCTAGAGTTTTTAAACCTCAAGGAGGAGAGTAGTTTTGCTCTTATTCATAAGATACCTCCCCCACAAATCCTAAGGACTTTTTCAGGGATAGAAGACTTTAATTCAACTTCTTGTTATACCACTTTATTGAAACAGAGGAAACTGCTGAAAGAATTGGCTTGGGGAGTGACAGGAAATAACAAGGGAAATGTGAAACCAGGTTTCCAACTCAGGGGTGTCTAAGTTAGATATCATGTTTTAAGCACTGCATTAGTCAAAATAGGATAGGATATGCTGAAGTAATAAACAGCTACTAAACATCAGGGTCTTCACCCAGCAAAAGTTTATTTTTCTCTCAATCTGCTATAGATTGGGCAAGTGTTCCCTGGTGAAATGATTCAGTGAACCAACAGGTTTCAATCTGGGGCTCTGCCACTGCAAAACATGCACCCCCAAGTTTATCATACAAGAGGGCAAAATAAATTGAAGATTATGCAGGAGTTTTCCACTAGCTCAGCTCAGAAATTTTACAGATCACTTCTGGTCAGATTTCCTTGGCCAGACATAGTCACATGGACTTTATTATTTGAAAGGGGGCTGGGAAGTATAGAAACTTACATACTTAGTAAGAAAGAGGTAAGATGTTTATCACAACCACTAATACCTTACTTAATGAACAGAAGAGAAATAATGTAGGGCACCTTCCTAAGAGGAATGATTGAATGAGTTAAGATGAAGTAAATCAATTCTACAAATCTCTTCTAGAAAATAAAAGGAAGGAACCCTCTTATTTCATTTTATGAATTAGTATTATCCTGATATGAAGACCAATGACAATACACAAAAGAAAACTATAGCAAATATCTCTTGTAAATATAGACACAAAAAACCTTGACAAAATATTAACAAATAGAATTCATCAGTACATATATTTTAAAAATGTATAATCCAGGGATGTAATGCTGGTTCAACATTATAGTGATTTTTTAAAAAATCTACCATATTTATTAACAGCTAAAAAACAAATATATCAAATATGCAAAAAAAAGCATTTGGCAACATTTTACCCCATTTTCTAATAAAAACTACCCAAAAATACAAGTGAAAGAGAAATTCCTTAATTTGATAAAGAGTATCTACAAAATAACTAAAGGTATTATTATACTTAATCTAAAGTTGCAGGTGACATAGTTGTCTACATACAAAATACTGAGAACATATCCAAAAATTCTAGAACTAATAAGCAAGCCTAGCGAGGTCATTAGATGTAAGACAAACAAAAAATCTATTATATTTCTATATAACAGCACTGAACACATGGACAAAAAATTTTAAATACAATCAATTCATCAGTATGGTATTTATATACAATGGAAGATTATTCGGCCATAAAAAAGAATGAAATCTTGCCATTTGTAATGACATGGATAGAGCTAGAGGGTATTATGCTAAGTGAAATAAGTCAGAGAAAGACAAATACCATATGATTTCACTCATATGTGGAATTTAAGAAACAAAACAAATGATCATAGCAGAAAAAAAGAGAGAGGTAAACCAAGAAAGACTTTTAACTACAGAGAACAAACTAATGGTTACCAGAGGGAAGGTGGCGGGGGGGGATGGGTTAAATAGGTGATGGGGATTAAGGAGTACTCTTGTGATGAGCACTGGGTATTGTATGGAAGTGTTGAATCACTAAATTGTACACATGAAATGAATATTACACTATATGTTGAAGAGCTGGAATTTAAAAAAAAATGAAAAAAATAAAAATACAGTATCATTTATTATCATTAAAAATATGAAATCTTGGGGTGCCTGGGTGGCTCAGTTGTTAAGTGTCTGCCTTTGGCTCAGGTCATGATCCCAGGGTCCTGGGATCGAGCCCCACATCAGGCTCCCTGCTTGGCCAGGAGCCTGCTTCTCCCTCTCCCACTCCCCCTGCTTGTGTTCCCTCTTTAGCTGTCTCTCTCTCTCTCTCTGTCAAATAAATAAAATAAAATCTTAAAAAAATATATGAAATCTTGTGATATAAATCTAACAAGTCATGTACAAAACTTATATGCTGAAAACAACAAAGGAGATAATCTTTGTGACTTAAGGTACACAAAAAAATCTAGACTTGACATCAAATGAATACATAAAATGAAAAATGAATAAATTTTGGTTTTTAAGTAGATTATCAAATCTACATTATTGAACTGCTGAAACTAAAAGCCATAGTTCTCTTCTAGAGTGCTTCTTGTTTGAAGCAACCATATCACTCCATGAAAGATCTGAAGTAGGTGAAAGGAGAGATTTGATATACACATAAATAATATTAAAAGATCATTAGGTAAGGCCTTTAAGTTGTATTTTTTTATTGAAGTATAGTTGATACAAAATGTTACGTTTGTTTCAGGTGTACAACTCACTGAGGTGAGTTAGTTCTGCTTCGTGTGCTTCCCATCATCCAGCAGGATAGCCCAAACATGTTCCATGGCAATGGCATAGGTAAGAAGCAAACACAAAATCCAATTGTCAAAGCACTTTTTAAGTTTCTGCTCATCATGTTTTCCAACATTGTATTGATCAAACTAAGCTGATTAGAGATTGAGCATCCTTGTCTTGTTCCTGATCTTAAAGGGAAAGCTTTTAGCTTCTACCATTGAGGGTTATGTTTGGTGTGGGTTTGTTTATATGTCTTCTATTGTATTGAGTTATGTCCCTTCTATATCTAATTTGTTGAAAGTTTTTTTTTTTTATCATGGAAGGATGTTGAATTTTGTCAAATGCTTTTCCTGCATCTATTTAGATTATCATATGATATTTATCTTTCATTCCATTAATATGGTGTATCACATTTGTTGACATTTGTGGCTTGTGTTCTTGGATATCTTTGTCCGTTTGTCCACTGAATCTTTTTTTTATGACTTTTGCAGTCAGTTTGGCATCACTTTCTTCTCCTTGGAAACGAGAAAGATGTGTTGTTGAACATTAATAGTAGTAATAATAATTTTTATTGAGTGCTGTGTGATTGGCATTGTTATAAGGGCTTTCACATATTTAATCCACACAATAAATCCAAATGGCAGGTGTTATTATTATTATCTCCATTATACTGATGTAGAAAATTAGGTATTGAGAAGTTAACTAACATGCTGAAAACCCACACTAATAAACAGTATAGATGTATTATGAATTATACAATCTGACTCTAGGGTCCAATTTCTTAACCACTATGCTATACTACCTCTCCAAGGCATGTGTTGAGTCACTAGCAAGTAAAGACTACATGATAAGACTTTCAGACTAAGTCTATAATCATTCAACAAATTCTTAGGAGCCTACTCTAAAAAACGCTATAGTAGGTACTGAGAAGACTATAAATAATGATAAGACATAGTTCACACTTTAAAGGGGATAACTAACCATATAGGAATAGACAAGCAAGAAGACAAACAGGAGTTTAGAGAAAGGAGTAAACCAACTGGGTCTTACCCCAGAAGAGTTTGTGAGAGGCCTAGACTCCCATGAAAGGTGAGTTGGGCTACAAAATATGAACTGAAAAGCAATTCTCAATAATTGGTTATTCTACCTTCCTATAATGACACCTACCCCTACAGACATACTAAGAATTTGGGAATGAGGCAAGAGGATTTGCTGATACCACACTTACAGTGATTTTTTTCCCCTCAGTTTCTTTAGGTTGGAATGGAGACAGCAACCAATAAAGTAGCTCCATTTACTCTCTAACCTAAGGGATTCTCCCAAAATTGAAAGTCAAAATTTGAAATATAATTGTGGATGGGAATTCAGAAACTAGGAAAAGACAGGGAAAACTTTCCAATTGTTCCCTATCCCTTCTATTCAGTTGAGTTGCACCTATACCTAAGAAAGTAAAACAATTTATTCTCATCCATTAAGTCTTTGAGTTACATTATCTCTTTGAGGCTCATTGGTCCTAAAATGAATTTAAGCCACTATTTGTTCCCAATACACAGTTGCTTATTTATTTTAAAATATGATTTTAAAGTTACATTTTATTAATCATTTTAAAGTATGATTTACATTTGTACTTATATTATTTGCTCTCTTTATATATCCTTCTCTTCCACCTGATGTGAACTAAGGTGGGGACTGTGTTGTGTTCATCCCTGAATCCCTTGTTACGACAGTAATGCCTGGCCTATAATAGGTATTACGTAAATGTTGGTTGACAAATGTATAAATGAATATAACAGAATGTAAATGAATGCAATACTATTTTGCCAATTTATCAATAGAAAATTTAATGACCTGTTCAAATCTTGGTGCACAAATCTTCTTTATAGTTATATCACTAAATAAGCCCTATTAATGAGTGATGTCAAGACCAGTACATTATTCTATGAACAGTAATTCCTTTTAAGAAACAGGAAAATTTGTGTTCAGCTGAAAGAAATTACAAGATATATATTTTCTTTTTGAGTAAAAAAATGAGGTTCAAATAATTTGTTTCTTGTCCAAATTTTTAGTCAGAAGCTCTGAGCCAGCACCATAAGAAATGATTATAATGAAAATCAATTAATATCATACACTAAATTAATAGAATAAAGGGCAAAATCCACATGATTATCTCAATAGGTACAGAAAAGAATTTTAAAAAAACTCAATATTCTTCCATGACAAAAACATTAAGCAAACTAGAAATAGAAGAGAAGTTATCAATGTAATAAAGAATATCTAGGAACAACCCACAACTAACACCACACTTAGTGGTTAAAGACTGAATACTTTTTCCCTAAGATCAAGGAAAGGTAAAGGATAGCACCTTCAGGGTTCCTATTCAATAATGTACTGGGGATTCTAGATGGGGAAATTAGGCAAGAAAAAGAAATAAAAGGCATTCAGACAGGAAAAGAAGTAAAAGTATCTTTAAAGATGACATAATCTTGCATATAGAAAAACCTTAAGAATATACTAAAACTATTAGAACTAATAATCAAGTTCAGTAGGTTTGCAGGACATAAGATCTATATAAAATACCAATTATACTTCTATACAGTAAAACACAACTCCATTTACAATAAAAATGATAAAAAGAAAGGAATAAACCACTTAGGAATTGATTTAATAAAAGTAATACAAAACTTATACTCTAGAAACTACAAAATATTTTTGAAAGAAATTTTAAAAAGACCTAAATAAATGAAAAACATCTATGTCCATGGATTAGAAGGTTTGATAGATATTGTTTAGTGGATACTATCCAAATTGACTTAGAGATTCAACACAATCCCTATCAAAATCCCAACTGACTTCTTTGCAAAAATTGATAAACTGACCTAAAATTCATATGCAAATGCAAGGAATCCAGAATAAGCAAAACAGTCTTGAAAAAGAACAAAGTTGGATGGCTCACAGTTCCTGATTTCAAAATTTCCTACAAAGCTGCCGTAGTCAAGACAATGCAGTGCTGGCATAAGGATGGGACATACAGATCAACAGAACAGAATAAAGAGTCCAGAAATATTTCACATTTACAGGCAATTGATTTTCAACAAGGGTGCCAAGGCAATTAAATGAAGAAAGAATAGTCTTCAACAGATCATGCTGGGACAACTAGATAGCCACCTGCAAAAAATAAAGTTGTACTCCTACTTCACACTATGAGGTATGCAAACTATGTATACCCCAACATGGACAGACCTTGAAAACATTATGGTAAGTAAAATAACCAGTCAAAAAGGACCACAAATTGTATGATTCCATTTATATGAAATGTCTAGAATAGGTAAATCTATAAAAAACAAAGAGGGGCAACTGGGTGGCTCAGTCAGTTAAGCATCTGCCTTTGGCTCAAGTCATGATCCTGGGGTCCTGGGATCGAGCCCCAGGAGTTGGGCTCCCTGCTCAGCAGGGATTCTGCTTCTCCTTCTCCTTCTGTCCCTCCCCCCTCTCATTCTCTCTCAAATAAAGCAATAAAATCTTAAAAACAAACAAACAAATATATATTAGTGGTTGTCTATGGCTAGGGGAATTGCAGAGATTGGGGATGATGACCAAGAGCAACAGGTATCTTTTGAAATAATTAAAATGTTTTAAAATTGATTTCAGGGATGGATGTACAACTTTGTGGAATACTAAAAGCCATTTAATTGCAAAGGAAAAACAAAACAAAACAAAAAACAAAGGAAAAAAAGATCTAGCTATAAACTGGGCCTTGGGAAGCCAGGTAGAGAAACCTCAAAGCCAAACAGAAATGAAACTAATTTGTATAAAATTTGAAGTTGCCCAAACACTATTATTTTCCATTTGACATTAGCATTAACTAAGACTCTTTTGGTTCTCTTAAATTATTAGCTCATTTCAGGAATTTTAAATGTAAAATGGTACAGCCACTTTGGAAAACAGATTAAAGTTCCTTAAAATGACCCGTATACTTTCCATAGGACACAGCAATTACATTCCTAGGTATCTACTCAGAATAAAAACATTTGGTTCACACAAATGCTTCTATACAAGAATATACATTACAGCATTATTTATAATAGCCCAAACTGAAAATAACATAAACATCCATCAACTAGTGAGTGGATAAACAAAATGCAATATATCTATTACAATGGAATCCATAATAAAAAGAAAAAAACTCAATATATGCAAAAAACATTAATTAATGTCAAAAACATTATGCTAAATGAAAAAAAAGACCCCCAGACTACATTTTTTATTATTTCATTAATATAGCATTTCTTAAAAAGCTAAAATTTTGAGACAGAAATTGGATCATTAGTTACTTGGTGGGGGCAGGGGCAGTAGGAACACAGATTGATGGAGTTGGGCATGAGAAAACTTTTGGGGGTGATGGAGATGTCCTAAAATCAGATTGTGGTGATAATTACACAATAGTAAACATTTACCAAAAGTCATCAATTGCGCACTTAAAATGGTAAATTTTATGGCATATAAATTATGTATCAATAAAACCATTAAAACATTTTTTATTTAAAGATTTTATTTATTTATTTGATAGAGACAGCGAGAGAGGGAACACATGCAGGGGGAGTGGGAGGGGGAGAAGCAGGCTTCCCGCTGAGCAGGGAGCCCGATATGGGGCTTTATCCCAAGACCCTGGGATCATGACCTGAGCCAAAGGCAGATGCTTAACGACTGAGCCACCCAGGCGCCCCAAAACTATTAAAAATTTTAAATGGCATTTTATTTTTAATTTTTTTTTAGAGAGAGAGTGTGCATCAGCACAGGGAAGGAGGGGCAGAGGGAGAGGGAGAGAGAAAGAAAATCTTAAGCAGGCTCCAAGCTCAGTGCAGAGCCCAACACTGGGCTTGATCTCACAACCCTGAGATCATGATCTGAACTGAAATCAAGAGTTGGACACAAACTGAGGGTTTTGGAGGGGAAGGGGGTGAGGGGATGGGTTAGCCCGGTGATGGGTATTAAGGAGGGCAAGTATTGCATGGAGCACTGGGTGTTATATGCAAACAATGAATCATGGAACACTACATCAAAAACTAATGATGTACTGTATGGTGACTAACATTAAAAAAAAAAAAAAGGTGGACACTTAACCAACTGAGCCACTCAGGTACCCCTTACATCATTTTAAATTCATACTTTAAATCCTCAATCTCCACCATATAAATACCTATCAATAGCAGATAGAACATAAAGATTTTTAAAAATCATTGCTCCTAAAATAAGGCAATTCTGTAGACCAGAAATAAAGCAGCTTACAGGAAGCAGCAAGAAGGGTAGTAGGGAGGTCTGGGTTCTACGCCAGGACTTCTATCTTCTATTGAGTAACAATAGTAAACTACATGAGATAGGGAACTAAAGCCATGCTTACTGCTCAAAATCAGGAACTAGGGGAAATTTTTCTGCTCATAAACAGAGGTCAAGGTTGGGGGAGTGGGGCATGTGTCAGGGAGCTGCTTTTGAATACTACCTGGGACTATTATTAATATATGAAGCTTTATACTTTGACAACCTTGACACCTGCAAATAGGCCATGTACTCACTAATATGCTGATTGGATGGATCATGATTATATTCAATATTGACACAAGGTAGAAGCCTCAGCAGCCATGATAAGATCTATTTATGAAGGGGGACCTTAGAAATCAAGTGGGAATTACCACAAAGAGTCTGAAAAAAGAAAAGTATGTTGGGGAGGGAGGGGAATCAAAATTGCCGACTCAAGAAGAATCTCCAAATAATTATTTGTCCCCAAAGTCATGCTTTAAAAGCTAGCCTAACTAAATGTGACCTTGGGAGAAAATACCACACAAATAAAAATAATAACAGTATCTTTATAAAAAAACTTTCAAATGCATAGAATTTTAAGAGTTATAATAGGGTCAGTAAAAATTAAAAATAATTAAGTTATACAACTAATTTATAGAAATGAAACAAATAGATAAGTAATAGAAAGATATAATTAAATTTTTTGAAATTAAAAAATCAATCAACATTTATTGAGAACAACTGAAGAGAAAATAATATTAAGAAATCCACCCATAATACAACATAAGGATAAAAATCAGATTAAAAATGTAAAAGAGTAGTTAAAACATGTGGAATAAGCTTCAGAAGATACAACATGTATTCCCCTGGGATCGGAAAGTGGAGATGAAGAAAATGGAGAAAACGACAGAAAAAATGATATGCAAGAATTGACAGCACACTTTGTAGTGTACAAAAATAACTGTTATCATATCTCTTATTTGGCATTATACCAAAACTCCTACATAGTAGAATAAGACAAGAAAATGTGGGCAAAATGGGATACTTTTTTGAGAAATATAACATCTTCTGACTCAAGATAAAAAGGTCAGAATAATTTTATGATCATTTAAAAAAATGAATCAATGGTTAAACTTTATTCATTAAAAAAATACTGATTCTAATAGTTCCATGTATGCTTTCCACTAAATATCCAAGGAACACGCAAATCTATCTCATTCTATGAGACTAGTATAAAAAATACATTATGAATTCCCTTTATATGAAATTTCATCACAGTCAAAACCAAGTGACCAAAGGTACAATAGTTGCTGGGAGCTACAAATGAAGAAGAATATGCCAGAAATGAGGGCATAAGGGAAATTTTTAGGCTTATGGAAATGTTCTAAAATTGTTATCTAAGAATGTATTATGAGGTATTTTCCTGTCTACATGTTGTATTTTATTATTAAAAAATACTATTTAGGGATGCCTGGGTGGCTCTGTTGGTTAAGCCTCTGACTCTTGATTTTGGCTTAGGTCATGATCTCAGGATCTCTGCCTTGAGTGTGGAGCCTGCTTAAGATTTCTTTCTCTCTCTCTCCCTCTGCCCCCCCCCCACACACTCATGCTCTCTCTCTTTCTCTCAAAAAAAAAAAAAAGAGAAATAAAGAAAATAAATTTTAAAAAAAGTACTATTTAGATGCACTCCTCTCTGGAGTGAAGTAACTATAACTGGTATAAACTATATTTAAAAACCAAAAATAAAACAATTTATAGTCTCTAGAAATTATCCTAAGGGTATAAAGCATATGGAAATAAAGTTAATCAAGAAAAAGTACTGAATCTCAATAAAAGCAGTGAGAGTTTATAGCACTTGAGCCATGACCTGCCACTCTTCCTCACTCTTGCAACTCAAAATGATGTAATCTCTACTCCTCACTAATGTGGCCAAGAAGATGGGGTTGTATTCTATTGTAGTTCCCAGACTAGGACAATAATTTCTCCCCAGTGGGGTAGCCCAACAGGATTTCTCATTCCTCAGACTCCGTCTTGTAGAAAGTGTAAAGTAGACAAACATGACTGAGATGTCTGGGGCTTTCTTCTCTACCCAGTCCCCATTTGGAGGACAGAAGCTCTACTCTAGATTTGGCAGAGAATACTGGGCCTTGATTGCCACTGTCCCAGCTTACTCATAGGGCCTAGGTCCCATGCCAGGGGAGCCAAGCAGAGAAGACCAGGGGCTACTACTCAGACTTAGTACAACACTTGTAGAGCAGAGGTGTCTGAGAGGAGTTGATTCTGTCCTCACCCTCAGACTCAAAGATAAAGGGGAAATATCTTGAAAATCCAAGAGAATACTGACTCATGTACAAGAAAACCTCAGTAAGATCAACAACTAACATCTCACCAGAAACAATGGAGGACAGAGGCAGTAACAAGACAAGCTCAAAGTGTTGAAAGAAAAAAATATTAAGTAAAAATTATATATTCAGCAAAACTAACTTTGGAAAAGAACATAAAATAAAGACGTTACCAAATAAACAAAAACTGAGATATTTCATTGTTAGCAGACTCACCTTACAGGATATACAAAGGGAAATTCTTTAGACTGAGAATAAGTTATATCAGTGAATTCCAATTCACATAAAAGAAAAAAACAAAAAGCATAGAAAACAAAGAGCATTAGCAAAGATAACTATGTAATTATAAAAGAGGGTATAAATGCATATTTCTTCTCTTTTCTTCCCTTAAATGATTTAAAATAAATTACATAAGATAATATATAATATATAATGCATATAATTATATTTATTTTGGGACTATACGCATAGAAATGTAATATATTTGAAAATATATTACATCCCCACAAAGAAAGTGGGTGGAGAAAAGCCGGCTTGAACTAAGGAAGCTATATAGATGGTAATTCAAATCTATACACACAAATAAAGAAAACTAAAAAAATGGTAAATAAGAAAGTTAATTTTACTTTTATTTTTAAGCTATATTATTACTGCTTTTGTTAAATAATCTTTGCAGCAAATATTAAAATTCATTAAAAGTATATGTTCCAGGGACCATTCCATTTTGTGGTCCCAAATTACCAAAATGACTAAGCATTTTGTGCTATTTCTCAGGCCTCAACCTATTTGAGTTAGGTACTATTACTCTTCCCATTTCACAGATAAGAAATTGAAGCACAAACAGGATTGGTTACTTGCCTGTGGTAAGAAAGTTAATTATAAAACTATAAATTTATATTTGCTCTTCTTTCTTTTTTCAGGTTCTTTAAAAATATAACAATATATAAAGTAATAATTATAACAATATTCTGCTAGGTTTGTAACATATGGACATAACATATATAACAATAATAGTACAAAGAAGGTAAGGAGGGCATAGAGCTATATAAGAGTAACATTTCTATGCCTTATTGGAGATAAGTTACTGTAAACCTGAAGTAAATTCTAATAAGTTAAGAGGTAAGTTACTGTATGTTAAGAAAAAATAGGGGCGCCTGGGTGCCTCAGATGGTTAAGCGTCTGCCTTCAGCTCAGGTCATGATCTCAGGGTCCTGGGATCGAGTCCCACATCGGGCTCCCTGCTAGGCGGGGAGCCTGCTTCTCCCTCTGCCTCTCTCTCTGACTCTCATGAATAAATAAATAAAACATTAAAAAAAAAAGAAAAAATGTAAAAATATAAAATGATCTTTAAAGAAATTGAAATATTTACTTAATGCAAAATAAAATAGTAAAGTGGGAAGAGGGTACCAAAAAAAAAAAAAAAAAGGAATGAGACAAAACAAAAAATAAAATGGCAGACAAAAATCCAACAATATCAATGATAATGTTAAATATGAGTGAATTAAGCAATATAATCAAGTCATAAATTGTTATACTGGATTAAAAAAAGCAAGATCCAACTATATACTGCCTACAAGAAATAAATTTTAGATGCAAATATATAAATAGGTTTGAAAGTAAAGGATGGAGGGCGCCTGGGTGGCTCAGCTGGTTAAGCAACTGCCTTCGGCTCAGGTCATGATCCTGGAGTCCCGGGATCGAGTCCCGCATCGGGCTCCCTGCTCGGCAGGGAGTCTGCTTCTCCCTCTGACCCTCCTCCCTCTCATGCTCTCTGTCTCTCATTCTCTCTCTCTCTCAAATAAATAAATAAAATCTTTAAAAAAAAAAAAAAGAAAGTAAAGGATGGAAAAATATGTGAACAACAACTACAAGAGAGCCAGAATGACAACACTAATATCAAAAAACTTTAATAAAAAAAGTTATGAGAGCTAAAGACATACACTTTATAATGATAAAAATGTTCATTCATCAAGAAGATATAACAATATAAACAGGTACACCTAAAAACAGCCCCAAATACATGAAGCAAAATATCATACAATGAAGGGAGAAAAAGACATTTCAACAATAATGGAAACTTCAGTACTGCATTCTCAGTAATAAATAAGACAAGTAGGCATAGCATCACTATCAATCTAGAAGACTTGAACACTATAAACCAACTACACCTAACAAACTTCTAAGGAACACCTAGCCAACAATAGCAGAATACACATTCTTCTGAATCTTCTCAATTACACATGCAACATTCTCCAGAATAGAACATATGATAGGCCATAAAATATATCTCATTAAATTTAAAAGGATTGAAATCATACAAAGTATTTTCTCTTACCATGATAGAATAAAATTAGAAATCTAAAACAGAAGGAATCTACTTCCAATTTCTGGGCCAGCATGTAAGGAGCTTGGAAGTTGTCAGTGCATCTTAGCAACAAGTAAAAAGCTGAACAAACTGAAAACCAACAACCTTTCTTAGATATTGGAATTATCAGACTGGGAATTTAAAACAACTATATTCATATGCTCTAATGGAAATAGTAGACAAATTACAAAAATTATTGGGCAACGTACACAGAGAAATAGAAATTCTAATAATAGACCAAAAAAAATGTTAGAAATAAAAAAATACCACAATAGAAATTAAGAATACCTTTGATGGGCTCATTAATAGACTGGACATGGCTGAGAAAAGAACAGTGAACTTGAGAATATGTCAATAGAAGCTCCTACAACTGAAAACAAAGAGAAAAAATACTTTTAAAAAATGGAACCAAAAAATGGAGCAAAAAAATCTAAGAACTGTGGGACAATTACAGGAGGTGTAACATAGGCATGATAGGAATTCCAGAAGGAAAAGGAAAGAGGTAAAGGAATGTCAGAACTGTCTGAAGCAATGACTGAGAATATCCCAAAATTAATATCAGGCTTTAGGCCACAGATACAGGAAGCTCAGAGAACTACAAGCCGGATAAAGGCTAAAAAAAAAAAAAAAAAAAATCTATACCTAGGCTTATCCTGTCAAATTGCAGAAAATAAGAGATAAAAAAATCTTGAAAGAAGCCAGGATATTTAAAAAAAGGAAACACTTTACCTATAGAGGAACAAGAAAAAGAAATACATTGCATTTCTCCCCAGAAAACATGCAAGCAAGAACGTTGACTGAAATATTTAAAGTGTTGAAAGAAAAAAAAAAATCCTTAAAATCTTGTATCTTACAAAATTATCCTTCAAAATGTAGGAGAAATAGACTTCTCAGACAAAAATTGAAGGAATTCGTGCCAGTAGACCTGGCTTGTAGGAAATATTAAAAAAAGTTTGTCAGAGAGAAGGAAAATTATATTGCAGAAACAAAGATTTGCATTAAAAAAAGGAAGAACATTAGTGAAGGAATAAGTGAAGATAAAATAAGAAATTCTATTTTTATTATTTTAATTGGTCTGAGAGTTAATAGTTTGTTCAAAATAAAAAAGCAATAATATTCTATAATACAATATTATATACGTTGTTATATATTATATAGTGCTATATAATATACTGTAGTATACAATGATTATGACTTATGGATCATTAAAATGGATGACAGCAATGATATAAGAGATGGGAGGGCGAAATTAGGAACACTTTGTTATTATAAAGACACTTATACTACCCTTGAAATGCTATAGTGTTATTTAAAATTAGAATTGAATTAATCATAAATGTATATTGCAAACTCTAGAGTAACTACTTAAAGTTTAAAAGAGGTATAATAAATTGATAAGCAAGGGGGAAAACAGAATCATTTAAAATGCTCGATTAAAATACAAAAGGCAGAAAGAGTGAAAGACAGTATCAGGAACAAAGAACAAGGGCAACAAGTAATTAATGGCTAACAAATATGCTTGACAGTAATGCTCCTACACAAAATAATCATTTTAAATATCAATTATCTAAATACACCAACTAAAGAGCAGAGATTGTCATAGTCGATCAAAAAAAACAAAACCCAAGCATATGTTGTTTAAAACAAACCCTTAAGGGTGCCTGGGTGGCTCAGTTGCTTGAGCTTCTCACTCTTGACTTTGTCTCAGGTCATGATCTCATGGGTAGTGGAATGGAGCATCGAGTTGGGCTCTGTGCTCCATGTGGAGACTGCTTGGGATTCTTTCTCCCTCTCCCTGTGTCCCTCCCCCTATTCATGCTCACTTGCACGCTCTCTCACTCTCTCTCTTAAATAAATAAATCTAAAAAAAAAAAAGAAACCTTCTTTAAATATAAAGACAAATATATATTAAAAAATAAAGGACTAGAGGGGCACCTGGGTGGCTCAGTCATTGGGCATCTGCCTTTGGCTCAGGTCATGATCTCAGTGTCCTGGGATCGAGACCCGCATCGGGCTCCCTGCTCGGCGGGAAGCCTGCTTCTCCCTCTCCACTCCCCCTGCTTGTGTTCCCTCTCTCGCTGTGCCTCTCTCTGTCAAATAAATAAACAAAATCTTAAAAAAAAAAATAAAGGACTAGAGAAAGATATACCATGTTAAGATTAATCAAAAGATAGCTGGAGTAGCTATATTAATCCACACATCCATAGACTACAGAAGAAAAATCACATAATCACATTCATAAATGCAAAAAAAAGCACTTGACAAAATCAACACCCATTCATAATAAAAACTCTCAGCAAACTAGGGAAAGAAGAAAACAATAACACTGTTTGCAGATGACATGATTGCATAGAACATCCAAAAAAATTTGGAAAAATGAAGAAGTCCTGGAACTAAGTAACGACAACAAGGTTGTATGATACAGAGTTAATATACAAAAATCAAATGCTTTCCTCCATTCCAGCAATTAATAAGAGAAATTTGAAATTAAAAACAAAATGTAAGAAAAAAGAGTAAAATATTATTTACATTGATACCAAAAATGAAATACTTAAGTATAAATCTAACAAAATATGTGCAGATCTAGATGAGGAAAAATATAAAACTCTGATGAAAGACATCAAAAAACTAAATAAGTGGAGAAATATTCAATGTTCATGGACAGGAAGACTCAATATGGTCAAAATGTCAGTTCTTCCCAAATTGATCTATAAATTCAACACAACCCCAATAAAAATCCCAGTATATTATTTTGTGGATATTGAAAGCTGATCCTAAGGTCTGTACAGTGAGATAAAAGACTCAGAATAACCAACACAATATTGAAGGAGAAGGACAAAGTTAGAGGAATAACATTACTCAACTTTAAGACTTCCTGTAAAACTCCAATAATCAGTGTGGTATTAAAGAATAGACAAATAGATCAGTGGAACAGAATAGAGAGCTCAGAAATAGACCCACACAAATATAGTTAACCAGTATTTGATAAAGGAGCAAAGGCAAAAGGATGAAGATAGTCTTCTATAATGGTGCCAGTATACCTGGATATCCTCAAGAAAAAAAAATTTAGGGACGCCTGGGTGGCTCACTCGGTTAAGTGGCTGCCTTTGGCTCAGGTCATGATCCCAGGGTCCTGGGATCAAGTCCCGCATAGGGCTCCTTGCTCAGTGGGGAAACAGCTTCTTCCTCTTGCCACTCCCCCTGCTTGTGCTCTCTCTCTCTCTGACAAATAAATAAATAATAAAATCTTTTTTAAAAAAGAAAAAAATTTAGACAAAGTCTTCACTCCTTTCATAAAAATTAACTCGAAATGTATTAAATACCTAAATGGAAAATACAAACAATAAAACTCCTGGAAGATAACATAGGGAAAAGTCTAGAGGATCCTGTGTTTGCTTATGGCATTTTACTTTTTTATTTTTTATTTTTTTAAATATTTACTTATTTATATGAGAGAAAGAGAGAGAGCACAGGCACAAGTGGGGGAAGGGGCAGAGGGAGAGAATTCAAGCAGACTCCCTTCTAAATACAGAGCCGGACATGGGGCTCAGTCCCACGACCCATGAGATCATGGTCTGAGTTGAAACCAAGAGTTGGGTGCTCAACTAACTGAGCCACCCAGATGCCCCTGGTTATGGCATTTTAGATAAAACACTAAAGGCACAATCCATGAAAAAAATAATCAACAAGTTGGACTTCACTGAAAAACAAATGAACAAAAATATCTGCCTTGTAAAAGGCATTATCAAGAGAATGAAAAGACAGGCCACAAACTTGGAGAAAATATTTGCAAAAGACATATCTGATAAAGGCCTGGTATTCAAAACATACAAAGAATGCTTTAAGCTCAATAATATCGAAATGAACAACATAATTTAAAAATGGGTTAAAGATCTGATCACCTCTTCAAAAAAGATATACAAATGGCAAACAAACACATGAAAGGATGGCCAACATCATTTGTCATCAGGGAAATTACAAGTGAAAACAACAATAAGAAGCTATTAGAAATATCATTAGAATGTCTTTGGAATGGCCAAAGTCCAAAACACTGACTCACCAAATGCTGATGAGGATATGGAGCAACAGGAATTCCCATTCTTTTATAGTGGGAATGCAAAATAGTATAGTCACTTTTGAAGACAGTTTGTCAGTTTCTTACAAAACTAAACAAACCATATGATCCAGCAATCATGCTTCTTGGTACTTATCCAAATGAGTTGAAAAGTTATGTCCATACAAAAACCTGCATATGGATGTTTATAACAGCTTTGTTAGTGATTGCCAAAATTTGTAAGCAGTCCTTCAATAGGTGAATGGATAAATGGATGGTATATCCATACAATGAAATATTATTCACTGCGAAAAAGAAATGAGTTATCAAACCATGAAAAGATATGGAAGAAGTTTAAATGCTTATTACTAAGTGAAAGAAGCCAATTAGAAATGTCTACATACCAAATCAAAACCTCAATGAGATACCACCTTACACCAGTCAGAATGGCTAAAATTAACAAGTCAAGAAACGACAGATGTTGGCGGGGATGCGGAGAAAGGGGAACCCTCCTACACTGTTGGTGGGAATGCAAGCTGGTGCAGCCACTCTGGAAAACAGTACGGAGGTTCCTCAAAAAGTTGAAAATAGAGCTACCATACAACCCAGCAATTGCACTGCTGGGTATTTACCCCAAAGATACAAATGTAGGGATCCGAAGGGATATGTGTACCCTGATGTTTATAGCAGCAATATCTACAATAGCCAAATTATGGAAAGAGCCAAGATGCCCATCGACAGATGAATGGATAAGGGAGATGTATATATATACAATGGAATATTATGCAGCCATCGAAAGGAATGAAATCTTGCCATTTGCAATGACGTGGATGGAACTGGAGGGTATTATGCTGAGTGAAATAAGTCAATCAGAGAAAGACATGTATCATATGACCTCACTGATATGAGGAATTCTTAATCTCAGGAAACAAACTGAGGGTTGCTGGAGTGGTGGGGGTTGGGAGGGATGGGGTGGCTGGGTGATAGACAATGGGGAGTGTATGTGCTATGGTGAGCGCTGTGAATTGTGTAAGACTGTTGAATCACAGACTTGTACCTCTGAAACGAATAATACATTATATGTTAAAAAAAAAAAGAAGATAGCAGGACAGGAAAAATGAAGGGGGGGAAATCAGAGGAGGAGACGAACCATAAGAGACTGTGGACTCTGAGACACAAACTGAAGGTTCTAGAGGGGAGGGGGCTGGGGGGATGGGTTGGCCTCATGATGGGTATTAAAGAGGGCATGTACTGAATGTAGCACTGGATGTTATACGCAAACAATGAATCATAGAACTCTACATCAAAAACTAATGATGTAATGTATGGTGATTAACATAACATAATAAAAAAAGAAAGATGCAAAAAATATAGTAACATCTCATGGAACAACAACAACAGCAAAAAGAAATGGCTACATACTGGAAAAGGTACAATATGGAGACTATAAAGAGATCAGTGGTTGTCAAGGACTATGGGAGAGAGATGGATGGATAGACAGAGCACAGAGGATTTTTTAAGGCACTGAAATTATTCTGTATGATACCGTAATGATGGATACATGTCATTATACTTTTGTCAAAACCAATAGAATGTACAACACCAACAGTAAACCATGATATCAAAACTAGACAAAGACATCACAAGAAAACTAAGGACATATGATGCAAAAAAAAAAAAAAATCTTCAACAAAATGCTAGCACATTGAATCAGCAACATATAAAAAGAATTATATACTACAGCCAACCAGGAATGTAAGGTTGGTTTAATATCCAATAATCCATTAATGTGACATACCATATTAATAAAATAAGGGGGGAAACTCCACATTATCATCTCAATAAATACAGAAAAATGTTTGACAATATCCAACACTCTTTCATGATGAAAACATTCAATAAACTAGGAATATAAAGAACCACCCTCAACTTGATAAATAGCATCTCTGAGAAACACACAGCTAATATCATACTTAATAATGAAAGATTGAATGCTTTCTACTTAAGGTCAGGAACAAGAAAATATACTCACCCTCACAACTTCTATTCAATATTGTATTGGAGGTTCTAGCCAGGGCAATTGGACAAGAAAAAGAAAAAGAAGATCATCCAGATTGGAAAGAAAGATTTAAATTATTTCTATTTGAATATGATATAATACTGTATTTAGAAAAGTTCTAAGAAACTGTCTAAAATTATTAGAATAAGTGACTTTGCAAGTGCCAGGATATAAGATCAATATACAAAAATTCATTGTATTCCTATACACTAGGAATAAATAATCTGAAGATGATTATTAAGAAAAAATTCTAGGGGCACCTGGGTGGCTCAGTTGGTTAAGCATCTGCTTTAGGCTCAGGTCATGATCCTGGAGTCCCCGGATCCAGCCCTGTTTGGGGCTCTCTGCTCAGTGGGAAGTCTGCTTCTCCCTCTGCTGCTCACCCCTGCTCATGTTCTCTCTCTCTCTTTCTCAAATAAATAAATAAAAATCTTTAAAGAAAAAATTCTATTTATAATAGCATCAAAATGAAAAATATATTTAGGAATACATTTATTAAAAAAACTTATACTCTGAAAACTGCAAAACATTATTGAAGTAAATCAAAGAAGATCTAAATAAATGGAAAGATATCCCATGTTCATGTATAGAATGACTAATTTTTATTTATTTATTTATTAGAGAGAGAGTGAGAGAGAGCAAGAGCAGGGAGAAGGGCAGAAGGAGAGGAAGTAGACTCCCAGCTGAGCAGGGAGCCTGATGTGGGGCTTCACCCCAGGACCCTGGGATCATGACCTGAGCCAAAGGGCAGACATTTAACCAACTGAGCCAACCAGGCGTATTTTTTAGATGGCAATATTTCCCAAATCAATCTACAGATTCCCTATCATACATTCCCTATCAAAATCCCATCTGGTTCTTTGTAAAGATTGATAAACTGATCCTACATATGAAGTTATAAGGGATCTCAAATAGCTATTTGAGATCTTGGATTTGGCAAATGACAAAAGACAAAAAGAAAAAGTAGGTATATTGGACTTATCAAAATTTAAAGCTTTTATGCAAAGGACACAAACAAGAAAGTGAAAGACAAATTTACAAAGTAGGAGAGAATATTTGCAAATCATATATCTGATTAGAGTCTAGTATCCAGAATACATAAGGAACTCTTACATAGAGTTCATACAAGAGCAAAAGTCAAAAACCCACTTAACCAATGGGCAACAGAGTTGAATAAATATTTCTCCAAAGATGATATACAAAAGTCCAGCAAGTGCATGAAAAGATGTCTAACATCATTAGTTATTAGAAAAATGCATATCAAAACTACAAGGAGATACAGCTTCACATCCAGCAGAATGATTTTAATTTTTAAAAAATGTTTAAAAAATTAAAAGTGTTAGCAAGCATAGGAAGAAATTTGGCCCCTTGTACATTGCTGCTGGAAGTATAAAATGGTACAGCCACTATGGAAAACAGCTTGGGAGTAGCATAAAAATGTTAAACATAGAATTACCATATGACCTTGTAATTTCCACTTCTATTTATATACCCAAGAGAAAGGAAAACATACATCCATACAAAAACTTGCACACAAATATTCGTATCAGCATTATTCATAATAGTCAAAAAGTAGAGACAACCTAAATGTACATAAACTGAATATAATATTATTCAGCCATAAAAAGAAATGAAATACTAACATATGTTACAACATAGAGGAATCTCAAGAACAATATGCTAAGTGAAAGAAGCCAGTTGCAAAAGCTCACATATTATACAATTCCTTTTATATAAATATCCAGAATTGGTAAATCCATAGAGATAGAAAGCAGGTTCATAGTTGCCAGGGCCTAGAAGGGCAGTGGGGGATGACTGCTTTATGGGTAGTGGGTTCCCTTTAAGGGTATAAAAAATGTTTTGAAATAGAAGTAATAGCTACAGAACATTTCAAACGTACTGAATGCCACTGAGATATACTTTTAAGTAGTAAATTTTATGTTATGTGATTTTCACTCCAGTTTTTGGTTAAAAAAGAAAAAAATGTTTCATGGACCTAAATGTAAGAGGTAAAATTATAAAACTTTTAGAAAAAACATAGGAGCAAATCTTTAGGAGGTGTGATTAGGAAAAGTCTTCTTAGCTACAACACCAAAATCATAAGTGACAAAGGAAAAGTTTGATCAACTGGATTTCTCAAAAAATTAAAAGTTTGTGTTGCAAAAATACTATCGAGAAAATGAAAAGACAACTGACAGAATAAGAAATAATATTTACAAATCTTCTATTTGATAAGTCTTTTATCCAGAACATATAAGACTTTCCAATTCAATAAATAAAATCGTCAAATTTTAACATGGGTAAAAGATCTCATACATAATTCTCCCAAGAGGTACAAATAGCCAAAAAACCAATAAAAATATGCTTAACATTATTAGTCATTAGAGAAATACAAATCAAAACCAAAATGAGATACTAACTTTACACCCACAAAGAAGACTATAATGAAAAAGGACAAAAATAATGAGTGTGGAAGAGGATATAGAGAAATTGGAACCCTCATACATTGCTGGTGGTATTTGCAAATAGTCTGGCACTTCCTCAAGTGGTTAAACATAAAATTGCCATACGATCCAGCAGTATATACTCAAGAGAAATGAAGACACATGTCTACACAAAAACTGGTACAATAATGTTCATATCAGCATGTTCATAATAGCCAAGGAGTAGAAACAACCCAAATGTCTTTCAACTGATGAATGAGTAAATAAAATGTGGTATGCAATGTAATTCTATTCAGCAATTTAAAAAAATAAGGTACTGATACATGGTATAGCATGGAACCTTGGAAATATGCTAAGAGAAAGAAGGCAATCACAACCCACAACATAGTATATGAATTTATTTATATGAAATGTTCCAAATAACCAAATCTACCAAGACAGAAAGTAGATTAGTGGTTGCCTAGGTCTAAGAGTATGAGAGAATGGGAGATTTGGAAGGAAGGGCAGCTTAGGGATGTAAGGTTTCTTTTGGAGATGACGAAACTGTCCTAAAATTAGGTTGTGGTGATGGTTGTACAAATCTAAGTATAATAAAAACATTGAACTGTGTACTTTAAATGGGTAAATTATATGGCATGTGAATTATCTTAATAGCTTTTTAAAAAAATACTCTTGTATGGCTTAATTATGTAGCTCTCTGATAGTGCTAGCTTAATCCAAGAATAAAATTTAGAGACTCTATAGCAGTGGTTCTCAACTGAGGTCAATTTTGCCCTCAGAGTACATTTAAAAATGTCTGGAGACGGGGTGCCTGGGTGGCTCAGATGGTTAAGCATCTGCCTTCAGCTCAGGTCATGATCCCAGGGTCCTGGGATCGAGCCCCACATCGGGCTCCTGGCTCAGCAGGGAGCCCGCTTCTCTCTCTCTGTCTGCCTCTCCCCCTGCTCATGCTCTCTCTTTCTGTCTGTATCTCTGTGTCTCAAATGAATAAATAAAATCTGTAAAAAAAAATGTCTGGAGACATTTTTGTTTGTCACAAATTGGGGGACAGGGGATTCTACTGGCTTCTTGTGGGTAGAGGACAATGATGATTCTTAACACCCTGCAATGCACAAGACAGTCTCCTGGAAGAAAGAATTGTCTGCTCCAAACCGTCAATTGTGCTGAGGTTGAGAAATACAGACCTAGAGAAACAAAAGGGCAATATGCCACTGACATCATTCCCTATAACCATTACTTTTGACAAGTAGCTTAGACAAAAAGCCAGAAAATATTAGCCCATGTATGTACAGGCAATAGGGAGTAACTGGGTGGCTATGTGGTAGCCATAGCCTAGAGGCCTGGGTGCCCTACAGAAAATAGTACAAGAAAGTACATTACTATGGTCTAGGAGAAATTACCTTTTAGGGTAGTAGGTAGTAGGCCTTAAATGTTGGTGAGTCCCTTCTAGCAGTCTAATAGTTTAAAAGTTAGTGAGCCCATAGCTTTGGGTTTCTCTAACCTGGAAGATTCCTTTCTTTAATAGATATGTCCTCAGGAAGAACTGGGAGGCACCAGAAGCCTGAATCCATTTCTTTATTTGTGTCTCTATCACATATGTTAATTGTACTTCTTGTTTGCAGACTTAATATTAAATCATAGTGAGAGCATATGAAAACAAACAAATAAACCTATCTAACTTAAAAGAATGTTGCAAATACTAAATAAAATATATAGCTAAAGGGCCTGGAATTTGCCAGTGGTTCAAAAAAATGCTAGTTACTTTAATCTTAAAAAGTATCATTTAAAATTTTAGCATAAAAATAAATCTGCAGAAAAGTCTAACAAATATGTATGAGATATTTATGGAAAAAATGATGAACTTTATTGAAAAGCATTAAAGACTAACAAGTGGAGAGAGATCTAGTTCATGAGTAGGAAGATTTAATATTTAAATCAATTATTCTCATTATATGCAACTGATGAATTATTAAACTCTACATCTGAAACTCATGATGTTCTATATGTTGGCTAATTGAATTTAAATAAAAAAATAATAAATCAATTTTTCTCAAGTAATCTATTCATTTAATCCAACTCCAATCAAAATCCCAGTAGGAAAATTTTTGGAACTTGACAATCAGATGCCAAAATTTAAATGGAAGAGCAAAGAATGAAGAACAATCAAGAACACTTTGAGGGAGAAGATAGCAAAAGGACTATATGTTCCATGAGATACCACAAAGCTATAATAATTAAAACAGTGTGTTTTGGCTTAGGAACAGGTAAATAACCTGCATTAGCTTGGGTTCCTCCGGCAGTAGTACCAAAGGCAAAAGATTATTTTAACTGCTTATGAAGGAGGGTATCCCAAGGAAAACAGCAGTGACTGAAAATGGAGTGAAGCAAGGAAAGAGAGTCTCTGCAAGATGCATTGCTGAGCTGACCACTATTTGTGTAAAGTGCAGATTTGCAGAACTGTCTTTGAAGAGGCTGAATGAACTATTGTGTCTCAAGAAAATCTCTTCAGAAGAGGAGGAAGAATTTATCCTCAGGTCCCGGTCTCACTGATCGATATCCCACAGCGCATGAATTTCTCTGCACTCCTAGACTCTGAAGGTTGGAGAAATCCAGTGGCATCTCAGGCTCTAGCATAGATAGGGAATCCCCAGAAGTGAAAGATGTGCAGTGTGGGCAAGAAGTGAGGTGTTGTTAGGTTTTGGCTGAATAAAGCGGTTCAGAGCCTATGTAGAACTAATCACCCCAGCGGCAGCAGCAGATACAAGTGGATAAAGTTTCCCATGCAGGTGAGAACAAGAGGCTCTGGAGTGAGATAAATAGACTGAGCATTTGTCTCAGTTTACCTACCATGTCCCAGTTTATGCTCACTGTCCTAGTATGAACGTTAATAGTCCCGCTTTCATTCTCAGAAATGTCCCAGGGTGGATGATAAATTATATGGTCCCCCTTCACATAAGAGCAATCTCATACATAGAGCTGACTAAACAGAATTAAGGACACAGATAAAGACCCAGGATTATATGGAAACTGTGACAGAGGTAGTGTACAAATCAGATCAAAATAAAGTTCTAGTAAAAGTGTATATCCACATTTGGGTGGGGCAGGGAGGATTCCTTCCCCATACCATATATAAAAGTGGTCTTGATGTGAAAAGCAAAACCATAATATTTTTCAAGAAGATATAGGACAATATATTTTCTTTTTTTAGGGTTCCTTTTCTCCACACCTTCACCAACACTTTTATTTTTTTTCCAAGTTTTTATTTAAATTCCAGTTAGTTAACATACAGTGTAATATTAGTTTCAGGTGTAGATTTTAGTGATTCAACACTTATATTTAACACTTCTGTACAACACCCACTGTTCATCACAAATGGTGCCCTCCTTAATCCCCATCTCCTTTCTAACCCAACCCTCCTGCCCACCTCCCCTCTGGTAACCATCAGTTTGTTCTCTTTAGTTAAGAAACTGTTTCTTGGTTCTGCCCTAAATTCCACATATGAGTGAAATCATATGGCATTTGTCTTTCTGTGACTGACTTATTTCACTTAGCATTATATTCTCTAGCTTCATCCATGTCATTGCAAATGGCAAGATTTCATTCCTCTTTATGGCTGAGTAATCTATTGTGTATCTATTCAGCTTTATCCGTTCACCTATTGATGGACACTTGGGACTGCTTCCATAATTTATTGTAAATAATGCTGCTATAAATATAGGGGTTGCATGTATCCCTTTGAATTAGTGTTTTTGTATTTGGGGGGTAAATACACAGTAGCATGATTACTGGATTGTGGAGTAGTTCTATTTTTAACTTTTTAAGAAAACTCCATACTGTTTTCTGCAATGGCTGCACCAGTTTGTATCCCCACCAAGAGTATACTAGGGTTTCTTTTTCTCCACATCCTTGGCAACAATTGCTGTTTCTTGTGCTTTGATTTTAGCCCCTCTGACAGGTATGAGGTAATATCTCACTGTGGTTTTGATTTGCATTTCCCTGGTGATTAGTAATATTGAGCAACTTTTCATGTTTCTGTTGGCCATCTGTATGTTTTCTTTGGAGAAATGTCTATTCATTTCTTCTGCCCATTTTTTAATTGAATTATTTGTTTTAAGGGTGTTGAATTGTAGAATCTCTTTATATGTTTTGGATACTAAGCCTTTATCAGATATGTCATTTACAAATATCTTCTCCCATTCAGTAGGTGGTCTTTTTGTTTTGCTGACTGTTTCCTTTGCGGTTCAGAAGCTTTTTATTTTGATGTAGTCCTAACAGTTTATTTTTGCTTTTGTTTCCCTTGCCTCAGGAGACATATCTAGAAAAATGTTGCTATGGCCAATGTCAGAGAAATGACTGCGTATGCTCTTTTCTAGGGTTTTTATGGCTTCAGGTCTCACATTTAGGTCCTTAATCCATTTTGAATTTTTTTTTGTATATGGTATAAGAAAGTGGTCTAGTTTCATTCTTTTGCATGTAGCTGTCTAGTTTTCCCAACACCATTTGTTGAAGAAACTGTCTTTTGCCCATTGCATATTCTTGCCTCCTTTGTGGAAGATTAATTAACCATATAATCATTGGTTTATTTCTGGGCTCTCTTCCCTGTTCTATTGTCTATTTTTGTGCCAATACCATGCTATTTTGATTACTACAGCTTTTTAGTATATCTTGAAATCTGGGATTGTGATACCTCATTTTGTTCTTTTTCAAGATTGCTTTGGTTATTCAGGGTCTTTTGTAGTTCCATACAAATTTTAGGACTATTTGTTCTAGTTCTGTGAAAACTGCTGTTGGTATTTGGACAGGGATTGCATTAAATCTGTAGATTGCTTTGGGTGATATGGACATTTTAACAATATTTGTTCTTCTAATCCATCAGCATGGAATATCTTTCCATTTGTTTGTCTTGTCTTCAATTTCTTTCCTCAATGTTTTATAGTTTTCAGATACAGGTCTTCTATTTCCTTGGCTAAGTTTATTCCTAGGTATTTAAATTTTTTGGTGCATTTGTAAATGTAATTGTTTTCTTAATTTCTCTTTCTGTTGCTTCATTATTAGTGTATAGAAATGTAACAGATTTCTGTATATTGATTTTGTATCCTATGACCTTACTGAATTCATCAGTTCTAGTAGTTTTTTGGTGGTCTTTAGGGTCTTCTGTATAGAGTATCATGTCATCTGCAAACAGTGAAAGCTTTACTTCTTCCTTACCAATTTGGATGTCTTTTATTTCTTTTTCTTGTCTGATTACTGTGGCTAGGACTTCCAGTACTAAGTTGAATAAAAATGATGAGAGTGGACATCCTTAGCTTGTTCTTGATCTTAGATGAAAAGCTCTGTTTTTCACCAATGATGTTAACTGTGGGTTTTCACATAGGGCTTTTATTATATTGAGGTATGCTCCCTCAAAGACTACTTGGTTGAGAATTTTGTCACGAATGGATGTTCTACTTTGTCAAATGCTTTTTCTGCATCTATTGGAATGATCATATGGTTTTTATCCTTTCTCTTATTGATATGATGTATCATGTAGGTTGAATTGCAAATATTGAAACTCCCTTGCATCACAGGAATAAACCTACCTGATCATGGTGGATGATTTTTTTTAATGTATTGTTAAATTCAGTTTGCTTACATCTTATTGAGGTTTTTTTGCATCTATGTTCATCAGAGTTATTGGCCTATAGTTCCTTTTTTTTGATAGTGTCTTTATCTGGTTTTGGTATTGAGGGAATGCTGGCCTTACAATTGGAAGCTTTCCTTCCTCTTCTATTTTTTTTTTAATTTTATTAATTTCTGTGGGAAGGGCAGAAAGAGAGAGAGTCTCTTCTATTTTTTTTTTTTAAAGAATAGGCATTAACTCTTCTTTAAATGTTTGGTAGAATCTACCCGTGAGACTATCTGGTCCTGGACTTTTGTTTGTTGCTTGATTACTGTTTAATTTCTTTGCTGGTAATCAGTCTGTTGAACTTTTCTATTTCTTCCTGATTCAGTTTTGGGAGATTATATGTTTCTAGGAATTTATCCATTTCTTCTAGGTTGTCCAGTTTGTTGACATATAATTCTTCATAATATTCTTTTTTTTTTAAAGATTTTATTTATTTATTTATTTGAGAGAGAGAGAATGATAGAGAGCACATGAGAGGGGGGAGGGTCAGAGGGAGAAGCAGACTCCCTGCCGAGCAGGGAGCCCGATGCGGGACTCAATCCCGGGACTCCAGGATCATGACCTGAGCCGAAGGCAGTCGCTTAACCAACTGAGCCACCCAGGTGCCCCATAATATTCTTTTATAATCCTTTGTATTTCTGTGGGTTGGTTGTTATTTCTCCTTTCCATTTTTTTATTTTATTTGGGCCCTCTCTCTTTTTCTTTATTTATTTTTGTTAAGTCTGGCTAAAGGTTTATCAATTTGTTGATCTTTTCAAACAACTAGCTCCTGGTTTCATTGATATGTTCTATTGTTTTTTTAGTTTCTATTTTGTTTATTTCTGCTCTAATCTTTATTATTTCCTTCCTTCTATTGGTTTTGGGTTTTGTTTGTTCTTTTTCTAGCTTCCTTATGAGTAAGGTTAGGTTGTTTGAGATTTTCTTGTTTCTTGAGGTAGGCTATAAACTTCCCTGTTAGAACAGCTTTTGCCGAATCCCAAGGATTTTGGACCACTGTGTTTCATTTTCATTTGTATCCATATGTTTTTGGATTTCTCCTTTGATTTATTGTTTGACCCATTCATGGTTTAGTAGCATATTATTTAACCTCCATGTATTTGCATTCTTTCCAGATTTTTTTCCCCCTATGGTTGATTTCTAGTTTTGTAGTGTTGTGGTCAGAACATGGTATGACTTCAATCTTAATGAATTTGTTGGCATAATATGTGATATATTCTAGATAATATTCCATGTACACTTGAAAAGAATATGTATTCCTCTGTTTTAGGATGGAATGTTGTGAATATAACAATTAAATCCATCTGGTCCAATGTGAAATTCAGAGCCACTGTTTCCTTGTTGATTTTCTGTTGGATGATCTATCCATTGATGCAAGTGTAGTGTTAAAATCTTCTATTATATTACTTCCTTTATGTTTGTTATTAACTGCTTTATATATTTGGGTGCTCCCATGTTGGGTGCATAAATATTTTCAATTGTTATATCTTCTTGTTGCATTGTTCTCTTTATAATTTTATAGTGTCCTTCTTTGCCTATTGTTACAGTTTTTGTTTTAAAGTCTATTTTATCCAATGTAAGTGCTACTACTCCGGCTTTCTTTTTGCTTCCATGTGCATGATAAATGCTTTTCCATCCCTTCACTTTCAATCTGCATATGTCTTTAGGTCTGAAATGAGTCTTTTGTAGGCAGCAGGTAGAGGGATCTTCTTGCCTTTTTATCCATTCTGTCCCCCTGTCTTTGATTGGAGCTTTTAGTCCATTTACATTCAAAGTAACTGGTGACAGGTATGTACTTATTGTCTCTGTGTTACTTATTTTACAGTTGTTTTTGTAGTTCTTCTCTGTTCCTTTCTTGTCTTGCTCTCTTCTTGCACAGTTTTCTGGTTTTCTTCAGTGATGTATTTGGATTCCTTTCTCTGGATTTTTTGGATATCTATTCCTGATTTAATTTGTGGTTAACATTAGGCTTGTAAATAACATCTTGGCATATGGTGGTCTACATTAAGTTGATGGTTGCTTAGGTATGAACCCATTCTTTACTCCTCTTTCCTACCTTGTGTTTATGTAAATGGTATCATACTTTATATCCTTTTATTTTGTGAATCCCTTGACTGTTTGTTATAAATATACTGAATTTTACTGCTTTTGTGCTTCCTACTTTTCTTACTCCTGCTATAGTCTTTCCTTTCCACATTCCATTTAACATTTCTTGTAGAGATGATTTAGTGGTCATGAATTCATTTAACTTTTGTTTGTCCAAGAAACTCTTTATCTCTCCTTCTATTCTGAATGGAAGCCTTGCTGGATAGAATATTCTTGGTTGCAGGTTTTTTCTTTGAATATATCATGACACTTCCTTCTGGCCTGCAAAGTTTCTGCTGAAAAATCAGCTGATAGCCTTATAGTGTTTCCCTTGTATATAACTGTTTTCCTTTCTTTTGCTACTTTTAAATTTTTCTCTTTATCACTACTTTTTTACTATTTTAATTACTATGAGTCTTGGTATGGACCTCCTTGGGTTGATTTTTTTGGGGGGGCTCTGTGACTCCTGAATCTGGGTTTCTGTTTTCTTCCCCAGATTCAGGAACTTTTCAGCTATTATTTCTTCATAATTTTCTACCCCCTTTTCTCTCTCTTCTCCTTCTGGGATCCCTATAATGCAAATGTTATTGTGCTTCATGGTGTCACTGAATCTCCTTAGTCTATTTTCATTTTTTTTTTATTCTTTCTTTTCTGTTCTGTTCAGCTTGATTGCTTTCCATTATTCTGTCCTCCAGGTTGTTGTTCTATTCTTCTGCTTCCTCTAATCTACTATTTATTTCATCTAGTGTATTTTTAATTACAGTTACTGAGTTCTTAATCTCTGATTGGTTCTTTCTTATGTTTTTTATCTATTTGTTAAGGGTCTCACTGAGGTCATCTACTCTTTTCTCAAGTCCAGTGCCGATCTTTATGACCATTACTTTAAGTTCTCTATCAAGCATATTACTTCTCTCCATTTCTTTTAGCTCTGTTCCTAGGGATTTTGTCCTGTTCTTTCATTTGGGACATATCTCCTTGTCTCCTAAAATTTTCTAACTCTTTGTGCCTGTTTCTATGTATTAGGAAAGTCAGCTAAATCTCCTGCTCTTAAAAGTATTTGCCTTATGAAGAAGAGGTCCTGTAGTGCCCTGTTGTGTAATGTCCTCTGTTCACCAGAATCTGGCACTTCAGGGGTCTCCTATGTGTGTTGTTTATGCCCTACTATTGTGTCTGAGTCACTTTTGCCTTCAACCAGTAATCTGTAATGGCTCTCTGCCTGTTGTGGGCAGGGTTTGGTCCCTGTGTTGTTAAGTGGGCCAGTCTAGGACTGCCTTGGGCTTGAGATGAATCAGACCAGGCATTTTCCAGAGATGTGGTAGCACTGAACTGCAGGGCAATTTCCCTATGTTGTCCCCTGAGAAGCTTTAGTTGGTGGGCAGAGCCTGCAGTCAACCAGATGTCTGCTGCAACCCACAGTTGGGGCCACAGTTGGACTGGTGTGTGTGGTTACCTTCCCCTCTCCTTGGAGCAGAAATTACTATGGAGTGGTGCTGGTCCCTGTCAGGGATGCTTGGATACCATCAGGCTTGTGGCATCTCTTTGGATGGGCTCTGGCCAATGGTGCATTGGAGGGGACAGGCCTACAGGAGATCACAAGGGTGGGGTATGTGGTATTAGCAAGGTTTGGGCAGATCAGCTGTGGGAGGGAACCTGGAGCTGAGGCCTGGTGGAAGGGGTGCATTTGCAGGAGAGCACAGGGTTGGGGTGTGCTATTAGCAAGTTAGGTAGCTAATACTGGCATTGTGCTTGTTCCTGCAGGTGTCCATGAGTCTAGGTTGGGATGGGGGAGGAAAATGTTTCCTGCCAGCTCTTTTTTTCTTGGAGAAGTCTCCCAATGATCCATGCTCCCACAGTGCATGCTGAGATTAGTAAACAAATCTCTCTCCTTTATATCCCAGGATTTTTTCAAACTGCTGCTTCTATGCTGTATCTCTGCAGGGCTGTTTGTTGTGCTGCCTCTTTAAGGGCTGGGATTCTGCCCTCCTGGCTCTCCCAAAGCCAAGCCTGCTGATTTTTAAAGTTCCAGGTGTTATGCCCCACTGATTGTAAGAACTCGTGAAATTAGGTCCCTCTGGTTTCCAAAGCCAAATATTATGGGGATTCATCTTCCCCACATGGGTTTCCTGTGCCTGGGGTGCCTGGTGTGAGGGTCTCTTTCTCTCCCCTCTCTGCACCTGCAGCAGCTCTACCACCCATGGACAGTCCCATGGGTCTGTTTAGTTCACAACCATGTCTCCGCACTTCCTACCCTCTTCAATGTGGCCTCTTCTCTATATTTAGCTGTGGAGAATCTGTTCTGCTTCTTTGGTCATTTTCTGGGTTATTTACACTAATGTGGGTGTTATCTAGTTGTATATGTGGGACAAAGTAAGCTTAGGGTCCCCTACTCTGCCATCTTCCCTGGAAGTCTAATAAAGTTTAAATAAAGTTTATATAAACCTCCCAAGGCTAGTAGATTAATAAGTGCTGGAGATTTGATTGAAAACAAATCAGTCTAACTCCAGCCTTAGAACTATGCTCTTTCTTGAGAAAAACTGTACCCAAACTTTTAGTTACATACTCATATCAATAGGAAAAAACAGAGCGTGTACTACAAATATTTATTATACATTTTATCTGCAATACTATATAATATATATTATGTACATTATAAATAATGCACAAAAATAAAAATCAAAGAAGTGTTATAAAAATAGAAGTACAAGTTACACTATACTTTATCTCACTTCAGATTATTATTCTTACTACCTCTATGGGTTTATCTAATTTTAATTTATATTCCTAATTCTAGTGTAAAATATATTATCTTGCCTATAGCAGATACTCAATAAATGTTGTGCATAAAAGATTATGAAGTTTTCCTCTACACTGTTATACTCTATACTCAGTGCTGTAACATACTGACATATTTGAATACAAACGTGCTCAAAAGCAGTGTCCTTGAATTGATTTTTAATATATCTGCTAGCTTTCAGTTGTTAAAGGTCAAGCTTCAGTCATCTTCCTCAGAGCATTAGTTAAAAGAGAGAGTTTGTTATATAGCATGAACAGCTGGTATCCCAAAAGGGACATTTGCAAGGAGAAGGAGGAAGGTCCTCAAAGGCATACATACTCCATTCAAAATTGTTTGCTTAATTCTCCAATCTGTAATCCTACAGAAAATAAATGCTGTTGTCTCTTTAAAAACCCTAGATCTGCTGGGGAATTTGTGATTGTTTAATAACCATGGCTCTCAATCTTTTTTCAATGAATGGAATGAACTATAGGTGTAGATCTTCAACCTGGAGGTGATTGTCTGTGGACTGGATGGAAGTGTGTGTTTTATTTCCTTCCCCACCAGATGAGAGGGTATAAAAGCAGTCACCTGTCAACCCACTCTAGCAATGAAATTCAGCAGCCTATTGTCCCAATCACTGCTCTCAATCACCCTAAACGGCCTCCAGAGGCCATCATTATTATAGGACATGTTCCTAAGAGTAGATAAATGGAACTCCACCTGCCAGCCTGCATAGGGAAAGATGGACATTCTTGGCCAAAAATATGAAAGGGCCTTGGAGCTTTATTGACATTTACATCAAAAATAGTTAGCAATAAAAGCAGCTGTTGTGGCGTGCTTTCACCACGACGTGTTTGGAATATGCTGTGAATTGAAATACAGACCTCCTGACAAGCAATTTACCTTCTGTCAGTCTCCATGTGCTTGCAGCATTACTGGGTACTCGCTCTGATAGGCCACTTAAAGCTGCACATGTGTACAGTTTGGATGAAAGATTAACTACAATTTGAGGCAGGAAGTAACGAATTGTGGAGTGTCATTCATAATGGCCTACATTGTCATCTGCAGGGTGACACCATAGCAAGACAGTGCCTCTGTTGTGACTGCCTTATGGAATCAGATGTCATTCATTCTAATGAAGATCTGACTACAATTCTAATAAGCAGAGTGCAAGACATCTCAGGACTGGAAGCATTAATCTGTCTTGTTTGTTGACATTATAGGGATGACTAAAATGCCATTATGCAAGAAATTTTTTTCAGAAGTGATTCAATAGCGGAATTGCAACACAATGTATAATGGCCCAGAACAAAAGATGTGCCAGAAGTTAATTTCTGTATTTATTCTTCTTAGTTGATTCAGTACATTGAATTCCCCTTCCCTTAAAAAATTTCTACTAGATGAAATATTATGATGTCTCATGAGTAAAGTACTGATTGTTTTGTCTGAGCAATATGTGGAATTCCAGTCTCTTCGATGGAAAATTCTATATCAAGTTTTGGCGGCACTTTTGGAAAGCAATGTACCATTTATTATGAAGAGTAGATAAGATACTTGGCTACTCTTTCCCTAAAATCGTTGCCCTAAACTATGCTACCTGCAGCTCTAGAAACAATATTTAGTCAAATCTAAAGAAAAATAAGTAACTGATGTTGTTTTCCTCCCCTGGCGAAGAAGTTCGTCATTTTCAATCTGATAAACTGCTCAACAGTGTAAAGTCCATGGGCAACTGCCAAAACTGATATGTCTATAGAAATCAAGTGCCTTACAAGTTATAATCAACTTTATCAGTCATTATATATTTGTTTTTGAAAAGAGGACAGAGTTTCATTTTCCTCAGTAAGTGTTCAAAAGCAGTTCTCCGTCTCTTCCCTTTCACAAACATGTGATCCTTTGGGTTCCTTGGGTTAGTTACTGATGAGGAAACAATTGATAATAGTTTAATTCTTTGCAACTCAAGTAAAAAGAAAGGATTTAGCACAATGATATTTTCAAATATACAATGCACTTGCTCTTATGACTATGTATCCAAGATCCTTGCAGTTGATTATCAATCCACAACCACCCTAGTATCTAATTCTGTGATTTTCACTTTACTGCAAAATCATAGATGGTTTGTGTCTAGCATTTCTACTTCTGCTTTAGATCAAAGTGTGGTTTAAAGTCCTTAGTGAGCTTGAGAATCAAGGCTTTCAACCTCCTCATGCTAGCCCAACTGCTCTGGAAATCTAAAACTATCAATAAACAAAGTTTTTGTTTGTTTTACACTCTACTTTTGCCAAAAAAAGAAAAAAGAGGATATTATTGCTAGTCTCTGATGTATACTGAAAGATTTCACTAAACTTACTTCAGAAGCATATTCCTATAAATAACAATTCCAAACATGTTCCTATGAGTATAAATTTTTTTTAAAGATTTTATTTATTTATTTGAGACAGAGAGAATGAGAGACAGAGAGCATGAGAGGGAGGAGGGTCAGAGGGAGAAGCAGACTCCCTGCCGAGCAGGGAGCCCGATGCGGGACTCGATCCCGGGACTCCAGGATCATGACCTGAGCCGAAGGCAGTCGCTTAGCCAACTGAGCCACCCAGGCGCCCCTTATGAGTATAAATATATGCACATGTTCCAGAGACCATAAATTCACGAAATCATTTGTTGTGATTGGCTCTTGGGCGTTTGGCTGGCTAATGCTGGCTCAACCCAGAAAATTTATGTGAGGTGAGTTCTAACAGGCCTGTGTGTATCAAAGCAGAGGCGATACTGTGGCCGACTTTCACTTTCAGTGAAATTGAGTCTTTTGGTAGCTTCCAGCCAATAAACAGCTGAAGGAAATCACCAGCAGCTGTCTAGCTGCTGGCAGACATAGGCTTTTAGGCAGCCATGCAAATTAGCATGTTTCTGGAGCCCCTCCCAAAAAACAAATGGGCTGCAAACACCAAAGCTTCCATTGAATGGCTTACTTTTGCCTTTCTATTAACTCAGACCTAGTCCTAATTCTTATTTCTATTCCTATTGTTGCTAACAATCTACCCAAAATTTAGTGGCTTAAAGCAATACAAATCTATTACCTTATAGTTCTGAAGATCAGAGCACAAAAATGGGATTTACCTAAAGTCAAGGTGTCAGAAGAATTATGTTTTTTTCTGGAGGCTTTAGAGCAGAATTTATTCCTTGTCTTTTCCAGTTTCTAGAGGCCACCTACATACTTTGGTTTGTAGCCCCTTCCTCCATCTTCAAAACCAGTAATTCAATACTCCTCTATAACTGACCCTCCTGCCTCCCTCTTCCCCTTATAAGGATTTCCGTGATTACATTGGGCTGATCTGGATAATCTCCCCATCCAAAAACCCTTAACTTAATCACATCTGCAAAATCTCCTTTGTTGGATAAAGAAAGACAATCATGAGTTCTGGGATTAGAATGTGGACACGTTTGAAGGACCTCAAAGATGCTTCCCACACCTAATTTATAGTAATGCTTTCTTTGTCCATTGCCTTTTTCCCCTTTACAACCATCAGAGGAAGTGATGGCAGGGAGGACTATCACTCCCACATGTGAGTGAAGAAATGAATGCCCAGAAATGCTCATGCCTTGCCCAACCCCACACTGCTTTAGGCAGAATTGTATGTCCACAATTGTAAAAAGAATGTAAAACTCATGGGCGCCTGGGTGGCTCAGTCGTTGAGCGTCTGCCTTCGGCTCAGGTCATAATCCCAGGGTCCTGGGATCCAGTCCCACATCGGGCTCCCTGCTCTGCGGGGAGCCTGCTTCTCCCTCTCCCACTCCCCCTGCTTGTGTTCCTGCTCTCACTCTCTCTCTCTCTGTCAAATAAATAAATAAAATCTTTAAAAAAAAAAAAGAATGTAAAACTCATCACTCATTTTTTTTTTTTTTAGCTCTACTTTTGTACCTGTATGAGGAGTACTGAGCTACCACAGAGGCATGCAGAGAGGACCTGGTCCCACTTGACAATATTGCATCTAGCCAAATTCTTTCCGGTGCCAGCCTCTCACAGCTTGTGTCTCTGCTTTCCTTGGACTCTGAAGCTGGGTTTAACAGACCAAATCTTTCACTTCCCTTTCTTAATTTTCCCATCTGCTCTTCTTCTTAGGCCTAACCCCCCCCGGAAGCACCCATGCTCTGAAAGGATCCATCACTTCAGATCAATAAGAATCTTAAAAACAAATATTATTTATGGGACACAGCATTAGGTGGCACTGTTTGGTAGACTGGAAGTACACAGTCACAACATTACAATTTCAACAGTGCAGTAGTGAAAGAAGGATTCGAATCTCAATACATTCTTTTTAATCCAGGTAACCCTGGCCAGATTACTTTGTGCTTCTCTGAGCCTCAATACCCTTTTCTTCAAAGAGGTGATGTTATGGTTGTTATAGATTAAAAAGAATGACATATGATAGCATATGATAGTACTGGCATGTGGAATGTTTAACATACATTTCCCCCCCCCCCCTTCTTCTCTCTTATTGCTCAGGGAAAAGAATAGCTGAATCATAGATCCAAGTTAGGGGTATCTGCACATTAAAAAAACAAGAGGGAGAATTTTTATTTGACAATATTTAACATAGGTAAAAAAAACTAAAAATTTGGAATCTTGAGTACTATGACAGGTGCAGAGGTGTTTCCAGGTGAGCATCTTCCAGCTATTTGTCAAATCTCATCACATAAATGTAGATGCAAGATTGCAGGGAACTACAGTCATTCTAATAAATTACATGGGAGATTGCTTCAGATATATGATAAAAAATGACTGGGTAATACAAATCTATTTTCTTAATACAGGAGCATCATGGGGAAGTGGAAAATAGTAAAATTAAGTCCTTGTTCTATCATCTTCATTCCAATCTCTATTCAATTTCATTCATGATTTTCCCATATATCAACTTATTTGTTATTTCTTGAACATTTACTGTGTGCCACCTACATCATCCTAGGAATACTGTAATTAATCAAGCTTGGTTGGTTTTCCAAGATGGCACAGATAAGCAGTAACAATTAAAGAGAATGAGTACTATGATAAAAGTATGCCAAGATGCTTTAGGAGAAAAGTGAAAGGGTATCCATTCTAGCCATTAAGGTAAGAGAGTCAGAGGTGTCTTCCTGCGAAGGGAATATCTAATATGAGAACTGAATAATAAGTAGGAATTACCCAGGTTAGGAGAGAGAGGAGCAAGGGTATTCTAGGCAAAAGCAGAACATATATGAAGACTTGAAGAAGAGAGCACGTGGCATGTTTAGGGCACTATATGACATTCATGTGGCTAGAGCAGTGTGTAAAATGTTAGGAGATTGGGAAGTGTGCTATCCCTTTCTGCTTTCCCAGTCCCAATAGTTTTCTTGAATAGAAATGTGGACACCATCTGTTTCCCTTCCTCACTCACACTCTCCCAGGGAAGAGAACAATGTAACTGTTTTTCTACTAGAGAAAATTCCCTGAATTTTTTCCAACTGATCTAAAATGTTTCCCTCAGAAGCACTTACCATTTTTCCACACCTCTGAACCCATATTTTGGGGAAAATATTCTCACGCTTTAGACTGTATCAGAGTGATTCCAACCTTAATGTATAAGGTTACAAAATATGGATTGAAAAAAATATAATGGGCAGCCCACTGGAATTAAGTAGAAAGTGCTCCAACAATTCCTGTACTTGGCCTCCCAGACTTGGAAATGCAAAGTGTGATCCAGTCAGGAGAGTCAGTGGCTATACATCCACGGTATGAATGCTACTTTGGGAGTCAGTCTGAAAACTGCCCCCCTTCCCTTGTCACCATCAATACTTCTTTTTCTGTAAAGAAGTAGATGGCTAACTTCTACAAAACAATCATACAAGAAGCAGGAATTAGGTATTATAGGTGATCTATCCTTAAGCCAAGGAAATTTATTCTACACAAACATTTAGAAGAAGAGAAAGAAGACCCCAGGTAGTGGTACATATTGGAGTTTGAGTCTTTTATGTGCTGGGGGACCAAAGGCAGGAAGAATTGGAGGGCTTTCTGTTTAACTTAAGGTCTGTCTTTTCATATGGTCTGTCTGTTGAGAGCAAGAGAGCCAACAGAATAGAATACAAGCTGTATTAGAGGAAAGCATGGGAAAATCTCAGAGGTAATACAGAGGCTGGACATATGAATCTATTTCCAAGAATAGATCTGAGAATTGGATTTAAAAGACCTCCAAAGGGGCAGGGAATAAAACCGTTGCAAATTTAGCTAGTCAATTCCTTACTGGTAAAGAATCAGATATGTATAGCTATCTTTGGTATAAGTGAAAAAGAAAAGTACACACACACACACACACACATACTAAAATGAAATAAACAAACCAAAGGCATAGAAGCTGAAAAGAACTTCATAGAACAAGGGGACTGAAAAGACTGAGAGGAAGAAAACTCCTAAAGTGATTTACTGTAACTATCAAAACAATCATAAAACTGTTGAAAACTCAGTAGGATACAATAAAATATAACGTTTATGAGATGGGAATTCATACACAGAGAAGACAGAGGAAAGAAAAAAGGTGAAATAAAAATAATATGAGTATGCTAAGGAAAACTAAAACTAAACTAAAACGCATCACAAAATTACAATAAAAAGTATGGTTGACACTACATAAAATCAACTCAGCAATAAGGAGGATAAACTTAAGATTGTCCCTTAGAAAGAAGGATAAAATAACAAAGAACTAAAACAAATGAGAGGTGATGGTAGACCAGAAATTGCAACATAGCCTAAAAAATTTATTTCTGCTTAAGGAATAAACCAAAAGAACTGTAACAAAAGCAAGAATTCGAAGACAAAATTTCAGAAAATTTTGGTGAGCTCATAAAAGACCTAGTGATGCAGATTTTGAAATGTATACAGGTTCTTCGCAAAATTCAGTGAGAGGCCATGAACTCAGAAAAAAACATTTGACAAATCCAACATCTTTTCATGATAAAAACTCTCAAAAGATTGGGAATAGAGAGAAATCACCTCAACGTAATAAAAGCTTGGGGTACCTGGGTGGCTCAGTTGGTTAAGCATCCGACTCTTGGTTTCAGCTCAGGTAATGATCTCAGGGGTCATGAGATCCAGCCCCACGTCAGGCTCCACACTCAGTGGGGGGTCTGCTTGAGATTCTCTCCCTCTGCCCATCCCTCTCTCTCTCAAATAAATAATCTTTTAATTTTTATTTCTTTTAAGATTTTATTTGTTTATTTGACAGAGAGAGAGAGAGTGAGTACAAGCAGGCACAGCAGCAGGCAGAGGGAGAGGAAGGCTCCCCACTGAGCAAGGAGCCCGATGCAGAACTCAATCCCAGGACCCTGGGATCATGACCTGAGCTGAAGGCAAATGCTTAACCGACTGAGCCACCCAGGAGTCCCTAAATAAATCTTTTTAAAAAAAATAATAAAAGCTATATTTGATAAGCCCATAGTTAACATCATACTCAACAGTGAATGACTGAAAGTTTTCCCCCAAATTTAGAACAAAGCAAAGATTCTCACTCTCATCACTTTTATATAACATAGTACTGGGAGTCCTCACCAGAGAAATTGGGCAAGAAAAAGAAATAAAAGGCATCCAAACTGGAAAGGAAGAAAATTATCCCTGTATAGTAAATAATAAAGACTTTACAAAAAAAAAAAACTATTAGAACTAGAAGAATTCAGCGAAGTCACAAGATACAAAATCGACATACAAAAAACAATTGTAATTCTATGCGCTAATAATAAACTATCTGAAAAAGGAAATTGGGAAAACAGTCTCATCTATAATAGCATCAAAAAGGTTAAAATGCTTAGGAATAGAGGCTCAACATCACTAATCATCAGGGAAATGCAAATCAAAACCATATAAATAAGATCACCTCACACCTGTCAGAATGGCTAGAATCAAAAAGATAAGAAATAACAAGTGTTGGTGAAGACATGGAGAAAAAGGAACCCTCGTGCATTGTTGGTGGGAATGTAAATTGGTACAACCACTGTGTAAAATCTTATGGAGTTTCCTCATGAATAAAAAATAGAAATACCATGTGATCCACTAAGTCCACTGCTGGGTATCTACCCAAAGAAATGAAAACACTAAGTCCAAAAGATACATGTACCCATATGCTTATTGCAACATTGTTTACAATAGCTAAGATGTGGAAGCAACCCAAGTGTCCATCAATAAATGTATGGATAAAGGAAAAGTGGTACATATATAGAATATTACTGAGCCATAAAAAAGGATGAGATCTTGCCATTTGTCACAACATGGATGGACCTAGGGGGTATTACACTAAGTGAATTGTGAAATAAGTCAGACAGAGAAAGACAAATACCACATGACTTCACTTATATGAAGAATCTAAAGAACAAAACAAATGAATGAACAAACAAAAAACAGAATCAGACCTGTAGATACAGAGAATAAACTCATGGTTGCATTGGGGAGTGGGAGATACAAATTTCCAGTTATGCACGTGCTCTCTCTCTCCCTCTCAAATAAATAAATCTTAAAAAAAAAAAGGAACTCAAATTCAGCTGTTAATTTTTACAATACACGTAGAACATAAATAAATACATGGGATGTTTAAAAGAAAAGTAATAAGGTAAGGTACATTTAAATACTAGACAAAAGGAAACTGATGGTTTGATAATATCAGAACTAATAGCACTTACTGTGATACGATAAAAGAAATATTTCATCAATAAAATATGACAATTATAATCTGCATTCATTGCAACCTTGCCTCATATACCAAGCAAAAATTATCAAAATAATATGGACATCAGCAAATCTACAATTATAGTGGTACACTTTAACATATATCGAGAGCCAGAATCACTGAGGGTATATATTTGAACAGCTTAATTAGTAAATTTAGTCCAATGGATTATTCTAAACACACTGTTGCATTCGCAAAATAGAGATAACACTTTTATTCTTCAAGGAGAGTTGGAATAATCACAAAAATTGACCATGTATTAGGCCCCAAAAGGATGTTGCAAAGTCTAAAAAACTAGAAATCTATAATAAAAATATATTCCCCCAAATTTATATATTTGGAAACCAAAGTGAGTCTAGAGTTAAGGGGGGGGAAATCATAATGGAAATTTCAAAATATTCAGACTATGTCATTGTACATGGTTATTTTAAGAGCTCACAGTCTTCCTGAGTTTCAGTTTATTCTGCATCTCAATGCCTCTTCCCAAAGCCTGACACCCCATCCAAGCTATTCTGTCCTCAGTTTCTCTGAGCCCTGTGGGAGCTCTGGAGATTGTTCCTTTTATAGCTCCTGTCATCATTTGCCCCACCCAGCAGAGGTTGGCTCTCCCTGTGCCCAGATTAGTGTTCAACAACCAAACCTAGGACCCTGTGAATCTCCGGAGCTCTTTCTCTGTGACCTGCCCCCGCCCCTCTGCTCCACAGATTCCAGCTGCCTGAGCTTCCTCTAACTCCAGCCTGTCACCCTGACCCAGCTAGTCCCTTGTGAGATCCCTGCTTTGCACGGAGATCCCTGCTTTGCACGCTGATCCCTGCTCTGCACGCTGGTCAGGAAAATGCCTCTAGGCAGAAAGCCAGGGCAGCCATTCTCAGGGATCACACAGTCCTGTTGTGCAATGTCTTTAAATAGTTCCATATATTTTTGTCCAGTTTTTAGTTATTTACAGCAGGAAGGCAAGCCCAGAACCAGTTACTCCCTCGTGGCTGGAAGCAGCAGTATGACCCATATGATTTTAGCATTTTATTCCCATTCACTATTAGAATATGAAAATGCCCCTCATGTGAGCCTTTCCTTTTTGCTTCTTTCTCATTTTCCCCCCATAGTTTCAAAACAATTTGAAGTTTGGTTTCTAAGTAAACTCTAGTTAAACCATACGTCCAGGATGACAGAAATATTTAAAATTTAGACACCAAACAAACCACAAGTAGGAGATAATGCCATTTAACTCATTTAAGATGAGTACAGAGTGTTGATGTCTGTTAACGTAACATCAAAGACCTACTTTCATCACCACTAAACGAAGCAAATAAAAATTCTGGGAGGGCCATGGCAGTGGTAGAGTGGCCTCCTCCCCATTATGTGATACCCATTCCAAGTCATAAGTGGTAGCAAGGGATAACCTTCTCCATGAGATTGTACTCACAGTTATCTTTACTTTTAGTTTTCATCTAGATAGCAACAAAAAGGACTTACATGGTCACAGAATTAACTGAACCAAATTAAGTTACTATAATTTTCACAGCTGAATTCCTATAGTACCTTGGTCATTCTGTTATTACTGTTCAACTCTCATTTGGGATAGGTATAATTTGGCTTTCCTCATCCTGGGCAGTACTCTAGTGTTGGGCCCTTTTATGCTGTGCTACTATCTCTGCGTTCTCACACAAATGCAAATTTCCCAGTGGGTGCTCCATAACTGCCCCCTTTAACCTCCTTCAACCAGCCCCACTTACTCCCATTGCACCTGAAGGATCAGACACTTCACTTAGGAAAACCTCCTTGAAGCTTCTTTCCTTTACTTCTAATTTCCACTGAATAAAAGGCAGATCCATAGGGAGAGGCTTCCTTTGCTTCTGCCTTGCACATTATGTCACAGCAGGCCAGTTAGCAAATGTGCTGATGGCTAGCATTCCAGGTAGGTCAGACCTTTCCTTTTGATGATCTACTACATAGTCAATTGTTTATAAGAAATATACACTTGGTCATTCAGGACACCAAAACATATTTCTCATATATATTTGGTCTTTGTCCACAGTTCCTGGCTCATAGTTCCCCAAACCCTTAAAATTTACTAAGTGTTGACAGTGACAAGTGTCTCTTGTTATGTTAATGAGGTAACTTTTGGACCCCACCTAAAGATGGGGCTATTTGCTAAGGAAATCAACCCTGTGATAAGAAGTGCAATGGCCTCATATGACCTCCTATGAGGGGAGAGGAGCTGGATGTTGAATTAATCATCAATGGCCAATGATTTAATCAATCATGACTATGTAATGAAGCCTCCATAAAAACCCAGGAGGACAGGGTTCAAGGGCAGGGAAAGGGTGACATACCTGCAGAGGGTGGTTGGTGTGCTTGGAAGCTAGGTGCCCTTTCCCCACACCTTGCCCTATACATCTCTTCCATCTGGTTGTTCCTGAGTTATATCCTTTTCTAATAAACTGGTAATCTAGTAAGTAAAATGTTTTTTTGAGTTCTGTGAGCCACGCTAGCAAATTAATCAAACCCAAGGAGGAGGTTGGGAACCTGATTTATAGACAGTTGGCCAGAAGCACAGGCAATAAATTGGGCTTGCGACTGGTATCTGAAGTGGGAATGGAGTTGCGGACACAGTCTTTAGGACTGAACTCTTAACCTGTGGAACTGATGCTCTATCTGGGTAGAGTGTATCAGAATTGAGTTAAATTGTAGGACACCCAGTTGGTATCTGCAGCATTGCTTATTGGAGGTGTAGGGAAACCTCCCCCCGCTCCTCATATTGAATTTGAGTCCAAGAACACTAAAACCAATGTTTCGTTTAGATGAGAAAATGCCATGTGCTGGTGAAGAAGTGAGTGTCCTTAGTCTTTTAGCAAAATTCTAAACATAATCTCCTCTTATCTCTTAGTTTCATTAAAACCATTTAAAGTAGGCAACAAGCATAAGTATGACTATTCCAATGAAAGAGTAAATAGGGAAAGAGAAGCTAAATGTTTGAGATACTTTTGGTTAAGTTCATGATAGTTTATATTACAAATTAAGCTCCACTTGGCAACAGTGAAACATTCTGTTTTGCTTGTGTACATTGTCTTTCATTTTGCTTTAGTTAGGTAGGTAGTGTTATGGAAGTTTTAGGTTGAAGATGATTGACACATTAACAATTGCTAGTTGTTGAATTTCTTTAAATCATCCAAAATAATTTTCTTGCATTTAACTGAAAGATTGAAATTAAACATACTATCCTCCATGCTGTATGTTATTTTCAATTTTTATGGCAGATCAAAATAATATGTAGCTTGTATTTATTCACTCTTCGTGGCAGATCGTGAAAGAAGTTTATGCGGATAGAGCATTTTAAAGTATAATAGCTACCAAGATAAAAAAGACAACAATTTACTTATTTACTTATGAAAATGGCAAGTAGGCTCTTCTAAACTGTAATTTTTTCTTATGAGATTCCCAGAGAAACTCCATAATAACATTTGCAAATGTTTCCATAAGAAGAAAGTTTATGAAACATGTTTAAATATTTATGGAATGTTAAAAATGAGGCATTAATTGGCAAACAACTTAATTAAAATGCTTTCTCAAGTAATTAGCAACAAATACTTCCCTATCTGTTTTGCATGCCATTTGTCTTGTGTTTGTTAAACCCGCCTGTCAGTCAAACTTTGCTTCAGGTAATTTTTTTGCTCTGTGGGGAAAATCTTCAAAAATTACATCTGAATTTAAAATATTTTGATTATCATTTTTATCTAACAAATTCTCTTTTTCACTTCATCTTCTATATGTCCCAGTAAACCATCATCCTGGGAATTTAGGGCCTGAAGATGAAATTCTGCATCAAGGCATTACTGAGTTTCCAAAAACACTCTCCAGAGAACAAACTGAATCAATCTAGAATCAACAAACAGTGCAGTTAATTAATGAGAACACCATAAGGGAGCTTTTTTAAACAATGTTGACGGCTGCTGCCTCAGGACCGATAGCACCAGAAGTTATTGCTGGTTTGAAAGAAGTGACTCTTAGGGTTCCCCCAAGGCACCTTTTGCTTACATTAGCTATTTACCACAACTTTTCCTTTTATTTGTACCCTTGGGGAAGTACACTTATTTCCTAAATTACTTTTTAAGTGATGCTTATTCCTGCCAGTAGCCTGAGGTACAGAGTGAAGGTACCACAGAGTAAACAAAAACAGGAACCAAGTCTGAAAGAGCACTGAACAAGTCTGCAGAAATATCCTTATACTGTAGCATTGTTTTCCAAACCACAAGTCCTGAGATGGCATGTAAAATGGGGGGGGGGGGGAGGCTTCTTCCTTCAGTCTGGTTTAACTGCGGGAGTTTAGAGGGGAGAGCGAGGCTGAGAGGATGCCTCAGAAGCAGGTGGTGGTGCTGGGTGAGAACCGTAAGGAAGACATAAATACTTATTTTGGGCAACAAGCCTCATTAAAACTAAGACAACTGAAAGATACTTCAGCCTTATAATAAAGTCTTACTACCTCTTGGTGTTTAAAGACATCAAACCACAAAAACTTCCTGTCCACAGAATGTAAGCTCCTCAGAGTCAGGTACCTTTGTTCTCTGACTACTCTCAGCTCCTAAAACAGTGCCCGGCCCATAAGTGCTCAAAAAATAGCTGTTGAATGAATGATTAAATGAGTAATGATTAAAGTAATAGAAGTTGGTAAAAGAATATCTTAATTCTGCCAGTAATTCCCTTGGCAACTGACGGGTACTTAAAGACATCCTTTGTTTTTAGAAGTAGCCATTTGCCATCAATGTCTAATGCATGGTACAAGAAATAAGACCTATAATAAGACCTATTCAATAAGTATTGATATAAAACCTACTAGATATCATGCATTGTACTAGACTTGAAGATAACAGTGATTAAAAGACAGATTTGGTTCCTACTCTGAGTTCGTAGTCTTATAGGGAATCAGATATTAATCTAGTAATCATACCAATATATAATTCAGAAAATGTGGTAAGTGCCTTGAAAACAATACTGGGTTCTATGAAAACATACAAAAGATTTCAGAAGACTGAAGTGGTCATATAAGGCCATTTTTTAATGTGATGAAAATATTTAAATGCAGATAATTTAAGAAAGATGTGGAGTTTAGAGGTTCACGAAACTAGAATATTCATTTCTACATCTTTTCTTGCGAATTACAATCTCATCCAAACCTCTGAAACAGAGTTATTCAAGATGTCAGCTGCTTCAAACCATGTAATGCAGTTCCAAAACTTTCAAAACTTGTACACCCACATACAACTATTTTAGTAGAATAAGTAGGCATTAAATTCAGTAAATCTTAATTCCTTTCCCTATAATGAGGATTTTTAAATATCTTAGGAAAAGGAGAAGATTAATCTTTTAATTAATGAATAACACAATATAGTTGCTAAACTTTTTTACTTAAAAAAGTTTAGGTTTTATATCAACCACAATAATATAATAGAAAAAAATAGATATTTATTAACTGCTTTCTGTGCACCAAGAACAACACTAGATTCTTTACTCCCCTTTTTTTTTAAAGTAGGCTCCAAACACAGCATGGAGCCCAACGTGGGGCTTGAACTCACAACCCAAGTTCAAGACCCTGAGTTGAGACCAAAAGTCAGATGCTTACCCGACTGAGCCATGCAGATGCCCCTCTTTTATTCACTTTTAATATTCAATTATATTTTAGTAGTTTTATTAAATTAAAAATTTGGGCTTGCTTTCCAGGTAAGATCCCTGTTTTCGTATTGTTTATTTAATGTATTTTATCTTATCTACATAAGAATGGATAAGATGAAATATTACAAATCATACTGATGAATATTTTTTTAATTTAAAGAAAAATATGAATACAGACACATAGACAATACTTTTACCCTCAGTTATATTTATCATTTTGTGCCCAATGCATAAACAGTGCTGAGCAAATGAAGGTGCTCCATTATTGGAAAAGGTGAATGAATAAGTCATGTATTCAGAGATACTTTAAGTTTTCTATGTGTGTGTATGTGTATGTGTGTGTTTGAGAGAGACATTGAGAGAAAGAAGGAGACGATTGTTGGTATCCTAATACTCATGCTTAGTTCTTTTTTATACAGTTATTTCCCACCTAATAAAATTGAATTTCATTACTGATAAAAACTACCAGAGTTTAAGAACATATATATATTTTTTTAAATTAATGGTGCCATGAGAGTTGGACAAAACAAAAAGACAAAAGAGCAGCTTGGATTTTTAGGCATAATCTAAGGTGGACACAGTCAAATGTTAGAAAGCTTAATGACAGGATATCAAACTTTTTGCAGTACAATGGTAAGAGGAGGAGGCAGGTCTATTTAAATTGCTGTTTTACTCTATCTGTTATGTCTCTAGTCAGAAATACCCAACTGCTTATGTCTTGGTGAATGTGGTACTGCTCTTCACTTTGGTATTCACACATCTTCTTGATCTCTTCTACAAGTTTGGGAATTCCAGATGGTAAGGCAAATTATCTAAACTAGTGTGACATTCAGGTCACACTTGAAAAAGCAGTAGTATGACCTGGAAAGCCACAGATCTCTCTTATTAAAATAAGTGTTTTTAAAAATAAAAACTTACCTACTTGGCCTCCAAGGCATTGAACATGTACTACTTACTGGGCAAAAAAACTGAAAACCATAGAGAAAAAAATAAAGGTGTCACAGAAAAAGAGACCTGGAGAAGATAAGTGAAGATCAAGGCGTTAGAAAAATCATTTTTAAGGTGACAATATTTAGGAAACACGTAAATTAGGTATTGGTTGAAACAAGCAGCAAGAGAACAAAATGTTAGAATTGCATAAAACGAAGATTATAGAAAAATACAAAGGATATAGAATGTATTAAGAAAAATAAAGGAGGAAAAGATTAGGAGATGATTTTTGGACTCTTTCTTTTCATTTATAAAAACCAGTGATTCTATGGGGAAGGGGAGGCTTAATGTAATGGTAAGAAGCAATAAAAATGAGAAGGAAGCAAGTATGCCTTCACGATAAAAAGTCATATCTCTATGAAACTAGTAATGACTAAACATTGTTCTCCTCTCCAGTAACAAATCACAAATCAAGGGATTGAATTAAGTAGTATCAGACTTTCAAAGGAGCTGGAGCATTCAGCCATAGTATGTTTTAGCACATAATATTCAGTCCAAAAATAATGAAGCAATATCAGACACCAGAGATAATCTATTAAAAGAAAAAAATAAAAGTATTAAATGCAATAATCATAATCTCTATGAAAAACAGATAATTTTTGGTAGTCTGTGAATATTAGTGGATTAAACTAAATACCCTTAATCTTAAAGTAGAAGTTCTCCAGAAGTTTCACATGGCAAGGAGAATATCGAATATACTGTAATTCTGAAAAATCAATCAAGTTCTGTATCATTCTGTAGGTTCATTTTTTATTATGATTCTACATTTAAGAGCCTAGGGCTCTGAAACAAGTCGGTCTAGTCTCATATGATAGGCTGTATCGTATGTGATCTAAACCTGTAAGATTCCCTTTAGCTCACAGTAAGTTGTGAGTGATGTTGTGGATTTGGACCAAATTAGATTCCAGATAGACTCTTTCTCTGTGGGTGACTTGCTCTTTTCTAGAATTCTATTGTTGGGGCTTGGCCGGAATTTAGCCAAACTCCATGGTGGCAAGGACATCTGGGCATTTACCTCAATGTGTTCAACACATTGTCAGATTGAGAGATATATATGCATCACAGAATGGAAAGTTTTGGTTTCATAGAGCACTGGAAATACCTCCTAAGAAGAGAAGTGTCTGTTTGGATTAGATGGTTTCCAGTTAAACAGATGGGGTACCAGCCTCCTGGGTTTAAAACTGGCAGAACCTTTTAGGGCATTCAATAAAAGAATCAACAGTGTTTAAAGAGGAAGCAGAAACACTGGGGTCAAAAACATGACATATTTTTGCATGCCAAATAATAAAGTTAACATATCTATAACTTAAATGTGCCAATAAATTTGATTCTTTGCCAAAGCAAAATTATATAAATTAATGAAATTTTTAACTTTTTCTTGGTTTTCAATATTTTTGTCCTGCAGTCACCCAAGTTAGCATAAAAATTTCAATTTTATAAAAAACTTCCAGTTTACTAAGGTGTAGGGTTAGGATTATCCAATAAAAATTGTTGGTCTCTTTCTTCTACTATTCAACCAAGTCTCCAGCTATAAGTAAGTCTCAACAAAGAGTGAGTTCAAATTAATTTAATCATATATTGGCTACTTAGTATGCTCCAGGTACGATTCTGGTTTTAAAAGGTTAATAACACTCAGTTTCTACCTTTAAGGATTTACAATCCAAGACATTAGTTCTCCACATTTTTTTCCCTGTTTCCACATTCATCACATGGGCAAGACATTCCAGAAGTGACTTCTAACTTAGAGGTATAACCTTAAGGGTCTGACACACTATGGGGATGCCTGGGTGGCTCAGTCGGTTAAGCAGCTGACTCTTGGTTTTGGGTCAGGTCATGATCTCACAGTTGTGAGATCAAGCCCTGCATGGGGCTTCATGCTGGGCATGGAGCCTGCTTGGGATTCTCTCTCCCTCTCCCTCTGCCCCTCCTCCTGCGACTCACTCAGACACTCTCTCTCTCTCCAAAATAAATAAATAAATAAATAAAGACTCTGACACACTATGGATCCTCATATCATTTAGATTCTCATTTGAATATCATTGTGCTAGTAAAAGGAAACCAACATAGACTCTAATAGATATAACAAAGGATTTCAGGTGCTATTTAGAAATCTGAATCAAATGCAATTGAAGGAAGACAATGAATTCAGTTTTACATGTGTTCTCTTAGATTCTTTTGGGATATCCACATAGACTATCCAGCATTCTACGTATATTGAATTTAGGAGACAAATTTACATTAAACATACAGATTTCAGGGTCACCCACGTATAGGTAGATGTTGGAGTGATGCATGCAGATAAACTTGTGTGTGTAAAAAACATACAACAGACAAATATCTCTAAAATATTAGAGAGAAATATAGAAAAAAGGTGAGTGTGAGGAACTGGTGGATTTAAAGATTATCTTTTGTGTACCTTAACTCTGAAAAGACAAGAAAAAAAATTCAAAGTAAGGACTAGAAGAGTGTTTAAGCAAGAAATTGGGGGAGAATTATTTGTTGGTTTGCCTGCTATTTTTATTTAATTAAAATTAACTTTAGCAAGATTATTAGAAAGAACTAGTTAAAATGGAAGACGGAAAAATCCAAGAAAGAAGAAAACACACTTTACAGAACTCCCCTCCATGATAACAAGGAAATTAAAGAAAGGAAGCAAATTAAGAAAGAAAAAAAAAAGACTTATGTTGAAGTTAACACTTTAGCAAAGCCCTAACTTCTGGAGACAAACTGAAAGATATATCACATTTAGAAACAAAAGTGTTAAAAACTAAATAGAAATTATTCAGCCAAGGAATTAAAACCCATCAAAAACATACAAAAGTAGGGCACCTGGGTGGCTCAGTTGGTTAAGCCACTGCCTTCGGCTCAGGTCATGATCCTGGAGTCCCGGAATCGAGTCCCGCATCGGGCTCCCTGCTCGGCGGGGAGTCTGCTTCTCCCTCTGACCCTCCCCCCTCTCATGTGCTCTCTGTCTCTCTCATTCTCTCTGTCTCAGATAAATAAATAAAAAAAATCTTTAAAAAAAAAACATACAAAAGTCATTAACCTTTGTATATCCAACAACATTACATTTTAATACTAAAGCAAAAGGTTTAAAAAATATAAGGAGAATTATGCAAAACCACGGTGGTAGTGGAACACTTTAATAAATTTTTCTGGAATTTGGTAGGTCAAAAATCAATCAATCAATAAACATACAAATGATTTGAATAACAGTTTGATTTTATATACATGAAATACTACAAAATTTAATCATGTACTAAAAAGTGAATCATCTTATTAGAAAAATAAGAATCATGAGGATGAAATTTAGAGGGGAAATATAAAATGGATAATATAAATAAGAAACATGCCTAACCTTAACTATTGATCAGAGATACACAAAATAAAAATGAGATACCATATCTTCCTTATTAGATCTAAAAAGACTGAAAAACAATAATGTTCATTTTAGATCTAAAAAGATTGAAAAACAATAATGCCCAGTAATGATGAGAATATGGGAAACTATGAAGCACTTTACATTATTGGTGTGAGTATAAATTGGTATAGTTTTCTGGAGAAAATCTGGCAATAAAACTAAACTTTAAATGATCACACATTTTGGTCAAGAGATTCCACTACTCATAATTCCTTCAGGAAATAACAGTTTATAGGTGAACCTACAAGGATGTTTCCTTCAGTGATTTTAAAAGAGTCATAAATTGAAATCAATGAGTTTAAAAATGACAGCTTTGCAAACATGAAAGAGAGTATATCAACTATTTATGTACTGACATGGGGAAATGATAATAATAGATTATTAAGTAAGGAAAACAGGTTGTATGAAGAATAGTTAATAGTGAATAAATTATAAACCCACTTACATCAATTAAAAATTTATATATGCATATGTAGTTGCAGATAATAGTTTTTTTTTCTAAATTAAAGTAATCTACTTTTATTTGGGGAATTGCTTAAGTTTATCTTAGGCAAATATGAAGTTTTCTTTAATTCAGTTAAGGTTATCATTTCCTGATAGACAAACACAGTTGTATCTTAGGTCAACAGTCGCACAATATTCAGATCTGCTCCCTGAGATCTGAGGGTACCTAGACCTAATGAGATGGACCAGAGTTGCCTCATCAAGGCCTATGTCAGGGAAATCTTCTGAAATAAAATTACCTAAAAAAAATAGTTAATATGGGCTCATGAGCAGGGCTGAAAACAAGAATCCCAGGATTTGTGGAGGATTGTCCTACCAGAGTTTTTAGCTGACCATTGAAACAAATTAAGACCTTAACCATATAAGTGCTTGTGTTCCAAGAAACCATGGAATATAGATGGAAGAGAGGTACAAAGAATTTATTCAACAATTATTTTTTGAGTGCTTCCTCTATGGCAGCTACTATTCATACTTTGATATAACAGTGAACCAAAAATACACACATCCTTGCCTTCATGGAGCTTGCAGGTTAGAGGATTAAAATAATCAATAAACAAATAAACTTACTATATTGGTGACACTACGGGTTACGTAGTGAAATACTGCCAGGAGTGCAGGGGCAAAATAGGAGTATTGCTATTCTATGCAAAGCAGTCACTGAAGGCCATGTAAGATGAATTTTGAGGAGGCACCTGAAACAAGTAAGAAAACAAGCCACATGGATATCTGGGAAAGAAGATTCCAGACTGGGAGAACAGCAGAGCCAAATACCCAGGATGTGTTTCTTATACAAGGGACATAAACAAGCCAGTGAGGCTAGGATGAAATGAAGAGAGGTGGGTACTAGGGGATGAGAAATAGGCCAGTTCATGCAGGGTGTGCTAGGCCATTTTTAGAATTTTGGCTTTTACTCTGCAAAGGAAAGCAAGTCATTGGAGGATTCTGAGTATGGGAGAACATTTGGTTGAGGTCTGCACTGGGAGGGTTATTCAAAGGACAACAATTGTCTGCATAGTGGCCTCTGTCAGCCACATTCAAAAGGTTATGGAGGACGTCCTTCAAGAGACCACTACACAGAAGTAGAAAACCATAGCAATAGCTAACTTTTAAAATAAATGATTAATTTTTGATATGTGTGGAGAATGACTTTAACTCTCCCATAGAGTTTTAATCTTTTGCAATAATCATGTTATCAGACAAAATAATAAAGGTACAACAGAAGAAAAATATAGTAAAAGAAAAATGCAACATAGAGAAGAAGCAATGATCAAGGTTATAGAAAAGAGCTTAAAGAAAAAAAAACATATAATGAGCACTGAGGAAGGACTTGGTCTATACAAGAAAAGACTACATCTCCCTAAAAGATTGGAATTAAAAACAGAAATAGAAATAGATGTGTTATTAGACATAGTGATGGGAGATTTGAGGAATTTCCATTAAGATACCCTTAATCTCCTCTGTAACATATAAAAGAGGTTAATTTGCTTACAGAAAGATTCTAGATGTTGGGGTTGGGGACTTGAAGAGGTTGGCAAGCATTTGAAATAGCTGTAATGGGAAATGGTGCTGAGAAGGCAGCTGAAGTTGAGAGCCATAAAAATATAATGTCACCATTGCTCACACTTATGTGATTTCCTCCAGCAGCCCCCTAGCCTCTCAGAAATAGAAGTAGAGAAGGCAGAAGTTTGGATTAAACCAAGGTTCTGAATTGCAGTACAACATGGAACAGGCTCAGGAAGACTCTCTTCTGGCCATGATGTGGTAACAGGGACTGGATTTTTCCTCACACCTTAAACAACTACAGATATAGGCAGAATCCATGGAATAGTAATTTTCAGACAATTGATAAGAGCCCAAAACAGTGATAGCTGAGAAAAGGAAACAAATGAGGTGAATGAGGTGAGAACTACAGTTGTCCAAGTTAACTTCCCAGGCCTCAGTGCAAATGGAAACCCAGTTCAAAGTCCAGAGATCTGGCTGAATAAAGGAGACACAGGTGGAATTTCAGGAAGTCCAAAATTGCTAAAATTTGTTGGGGGGGGAGGGGGAACTCAGAGAAAGAATGGCACTGTGAGAGCTTCCAAGATCTGCAGAGGGTTTCTTTTGAGTGTTTGACTTAGGACTGCTCTGCACATACATGAAAGGATAGTAACAGAGGTTGGTGAAAGAAGTATAAAGAAAAAAGGGAGTAAGTGCAACAACATCTGGAGTTAACATAAGTTGGGAAGAATCTGTGTTCCAATCAGCCAGAGTGAAAAGACCTCCAAACATAAGAAGAATCAAGTAGTGTCTAGAAGGATCTTGTCTCATTAGTGGGGTTCTGAATATGCCCCATAAAAGCTTAAAAACAAACCTTAAAAGAAACAAACTGATTCCAAGTAACTTAACTAATGTCCCAGAACAAAGCCCAACAATATTTAAAGAAATATAAATTATAAAATTTACAATGATTAACATCTAATTAAAGAAACTTTATTTGTGCAAAAAAGCAGAAAAATAGAACTCAAAACCGGGAGGAGATAAATTAATCAATATAAACAGACACAGAAATGGCAGATTGAAAGCATTATCAGACACTACTTAACACTCTCAGATAGTATTAAATCCACTATCTCAGATATGTTCTCTATAATTAAAAAAACAGGAAATCATGAACTTGAGAAGAATAATAGAATATATAAGAGACTTCTACAGTGAAAAATAAAATAACTTGAAATTAAAAATTCACTAAGATTAAAAGCAGATTAGACACTGCAGAAGAAATGATTAGTGATTTAGAAGACACAGCAATAGAAACTTTACAAAAATGAGACTCAGAAAAATATGACAAAAAAGTCAACAGAAAAAAGAATAAACATCAAAGAAATGTGAAAAATGTGAAGTCAAAAATGCCAAGTGATTAAAATACATGTAATTTGAATCTCAAAAGGCAAAGAGAAGGAAAGACAGGAAAAAAAAGGTCAAGAAATAATGGTACATAGTTTTCAAAAAAAATTGATGAAAATTATTAACTCACAGATACAAGAAACTCAACAAAGTCCAAACAAGGTAAAGATGAAGAAAGCTACACCAAAATATCCTATAATCAAATTGTAGAACATCAGCGATAAAGAGAAAATCTTAAATACAATCAGAGAGGGAAAAAAAAGACTCATTACTTACAAAGGAACAGAAGAATGTAGCAGAATTTACATCAGAAACCACACAGGCCTGAAGAAAGTGGATCAACATTTTTAAAATAGGAAGGATTGAAAACCTGTCAACTTAGATCTCTATACCCATCAAAAATGTCTTTCAGAAATGAAGGCAAGACTTCTGGCTTCCACTTTGGATGTAGAAAGTGAAAAAAAGTGTCATTCTCATCCTTACAATAAGAAAAAGACCAATAATCTACAAAACATACTAGAGAGCTGAGGTCACAGGACAATGAACTAGCCTGAAGTCTAAGGAGAAAATTGCCTCCAGAAAAAGATGGGATGAAAGACTTGCTTATCTAGAAAACACTTTGGGGATTATACATACCGGAAATAAAAATTTGGGTAAAATTTTTAACAAATTGCTAAATGTTGAATGTAGGCTAGCAGGAAAGTATAGAACCCATGGGAGCCACAGACAACAGGGAAAGGATTAACTCACTGGCAGGCTCTTCCCCCACAGACTTCACCACATACTTACAAGACTGGGAATAGGGAAAGAAACCAGAGGAAGCCTCTTGTGTAGAGGTCTAGAAGAGGAGAACTGAAACTACTGTTTTTGGAAAAGTCTCAAAACTGCCCTGATCCTTCTATCTTTTCTTCCATACAGAAAATAAAAAAACAAAACAAAACAAAAAAACCTTAAGCCACTGAGGAAAGAACACATGTTACTAAAAGGACACATGTGAATACCCATGAAAACTAGAAGAAGGGAACAGAAAATAAAACTCTTCTACCCCTGAGGGAAAGGCAGGAAAATATCGTGAATTCAAATCATTAGAGAACCCTCATGGGAGGAGGAGCAGGATCCTGAGAAGGCCCACACCCTAAGACCTAGGTACACCTGTTCAAGGGACATATATCCCTAACATGGAGTCTCACCCAGGACGAGACAGAATTTTCCCTGTCTACCAACACCTGGCTAGCAACAGGGTCAATGTGCCAGAAAAGTCTAATGAGGAGGTTTCTGGTATCCACTGGTTTACCAGTTTGAAGGTCCTTCCTTGGTTGGGGCAGCTTCAGTAGAGGGGTGGAGGCAAAAAACAAAAACAAAAACAAGCAGAAACATTCTTTAATGAATGAGAGAAGTCAAATGGAATGTGGAAAGTAATATATTGAGTGCAGACTACTCTTTGAGGAGGCTTAGTGTGAAAGAAATAAGCTAGATAGGGCTAGAGAGAACAATATGTCAGGAAGAATGGTTTACAGGCTCAACTCAGTATATCCATGGAACAGGAAATCATTACAAATGCTCTTTTGAATCCTCTTATTCTGCCCTTGAAAAATTACAGTGCCATTTTTTGTTTGCAAAGGTCTCCATAATATTCCCCATCCCCCAATGGAATTGGGGCCTCAGAATTAATTGCCACGCATTTAAGTGATGTATTGTGATTTCTAAAAGATCCAAACCTTGTTACTAAATATAATTATCAAAGAAAAGAATATTTCTAAATATTTGGCATTATATATCTGCACCTTATTACAAGAAAACTTCAACTCAAATGTTAATCTTCAGGGTTGGTCTTATGAAAAACTATGACAAATCAAAATTTGTCACCACCAGTGGCCTCCTTCTTCATGATCCTTACACTTGCCTATCATTTCTCACCCACTGGAATGACTGGCACCATCACATGGCCCCAGGCTACTCAGGCTCCTTTACTGTAGCTCTGTACTGGTCTAGCCTTCCTAGATATAACTCTGAATCATGGTCTTATCTTTCCATATTTCCTCCACTCAAAGAGCCTCAGTGGCTTCTTGGTCCTGAAGAGGACCTCTTGCTCTCTAACTATATTAACGTAGGGAGGAAAACTGATTAAATATATTCATATAAACATGTTAATGACCAAAAAAGATAGAATGTCTTGTCTATTCCCAAAGCACATATAATTTATTGGAGGTTATTCTCTTAGATAAATGGAATTATCTTTCAGTGGTAGAATGTTATGCCTTAGTGAAGACTCAGACTAGCAAGGTAAAGAGTTAGAAAGATGACATTTTTCTCTTTTTAATATTTTTTAGGATTTATGTTTTTTAAGGTTTTTAAGCATTTAAGACTTCTAAGGATCTTAAGATTTTAAGAACACCTCAATGAAGTAAAATTCTTGGGTAAGAAATGCAAAAGACAGAACAGTTTAGTAGATCTGACTCCCTGAACACAGCTAGACCTTTGATCTACAGCAATGAAAGCTGATTGTGTGTATGTATGTGTGTGCTTGCTTCGTTTTGTTTTAGGTTTTGGTTTTGGTTTTTTTAATTAAGTAGGTTGTTTCACAGAAAGCCTCGGGAAAGAAGAAAACTATGAGGAGTTAGATTTGTAAAGCACCAATAATGTTTTCTCATTAAAGAACAATATATAGAATTTTCATCTGACATATTACCATGAGGAGCACAAGTTGGAAAAAATTCTCCTTTTGCTCAAAGTTAGGGAACATACTAATAATAAATATTTAACACTTGTGGAATTCTAAGAGATGCCTAAGAGGCATTTACAATGTGTCTGCTAATTTTCAGAAGTAATTACTCCACTTTGTTTACATGCAAAGTTTGTACTGCACACTTAAGAAGGATCTTTTTTCTTCATTATTTAATTGCTCACAGGATGGTATGGCTGGAAGGAGCATAAAGGTCTTGGCATCACTCAGTCTTACCCAGGAAAGACTACTCCAGACTGAAGAAAACCTATCTAAGCCTGATAGGAGAAAAATAGAGAACAAAGGAGGGTCCTCCTTCCTCTGAGGAATGGTGAGAGAGATTAGTGAATTTTTTTCAGATGCTCTGTTTTACTGGTTCATCACAACTACAGCTAGGAGGACCATTTTTTTTTTTCAAGAAACAAAGGAAATTCTCCCTCTTATGTTTTAGTTTTTATATGTTAAATATTTCTCATTATGTACAAAATAATACACAACATCATGTTCTTCACTACAGGGAATCTGAAGAAACAAAGACATGGTCCTTGCCTTCAGAGGGCTAAGAATTTGGTAACAACATAAGTTTTCAGGAGGTTGACCTCAGCCCTTGGTATCTAGATTAGGACGGCCAAATTAGTTATCCTGTCTTACCCTCAGTTTTCCTGTAATTAGAACAAAGGAGTTGAATGAGATAATTTTACTGCTCCTACCAGCTTCAACACACTAATACTGCTTTGTTCTATTCTAGTCTATTCCCAGATCTCTGATTTCATTAGTTTAGTGCTTTAAGACCTAAAATATTTAGTGTAATATGGAAGGACCTAGTATAAATGAGGATTATGTGGAGTTTTAACCTAGTCAAACCTATTATGTAACGAGAAGGGAGTGAATTGGTTCTGCCCCATTCCTTCACCCAATAATACACACCAATTACTATTTCCTATGTTTATCACCCAGCTTAGTCATATTTCATGCTCAAAGTCATACATCAACTCTTCAAAAATTATATTAAAAATCAAGAAACTACTATTTGGTGATTTAATTTAAGCTTTGGAATTTGAATATTTGTGTTTACTATAAAATCTATGATTATTCATGTCTTCCAGCCATATTTTCACATATTATCTGCAAAAGACTTACATCTACATGGAGATGCTAAGTGAGAACCGGTAAGAAGGTTCTCAAATCAATATCTGAGCTTCCACCTTGAGAAAGCAGAAAAAAAAGCAAATTAACCCAAAATAATCAAAATAAAGGAAAAATAAAGATAAAAGAAGAAAAATAAAACTGATAATGGATGGTAAATAGGAAGAAAATAATGTAACCAAAAACTGGTATTTGAAAAGATCAATGAAATTGATAAACATATAGCCAAACCTGCCAAGATAAAAAGAGAAAACACAAATTACCAATTTGAGGAGTGAATGTGGAGATATCTCTATAAACCTATGGACATGATAAACAATAAGAAAATATTACACAAAATTTCAGCATAGATGAAATAAACAAATTTCCTAAAAGACACAATTACTAAAGCTTAGTCAAAAAATTAAATAAATAACATGAATACTCCTATACCTTCCAACAAAAAATTTCAGGCCCGGATAACTTCACTGGTAAATTCTATGAAACATTTAAAGAAAAAACAATGTCAATATTCTAAAACTTAAACAAACAGTAAAAGTGGTAGGAACACTTCCTAGCTCATTTTATGAAGCCAGTATTAATCTGATATTAAACCCAGACAAAGATATTATGAAAACAACAATAACAAAACTATAGACCAATATCCCTTGTGAATACTGATGCAAAAATTCTCAACACAATGTTGTTTAATTGAATCTATAAAAATAGGTTAACACATTGTAATCAAGTGGAATTTATCTCAGGAATGCAAGGCTGGTTCACCATTCAAAAAAATCTATCAGTGTAATTCACCACATCACAGCCTATTTATTTCAACAGATACACAAAAAGCATACCTTGCACTATAAATGAAAAATAACTCATAATAGGTTATTATTAAAATCAAAGTTTAGTTTAATTAATTTAATTATTTTAATTACTAAATTAATTTAGTTTAATTAAAGTTTAGTTTAGATGTAGTTTGGATTAGATCTAAATGTATCCAAACTACATCTAAACTAAACTAAATCTAAAATTATAAACATTTTAGAAAAAAACATAGAAGAAAACCTTTGATTTAAGCAAATATTTCTTAGATAAATCACTAAAATCATAATCCAAAAAAGAACAATTGACACATTTGATTTTATCAAAACTAACAACTTCAGTTCTTTGAAAGAATAGAAAGATAAGTCACAGATAAGAAGAATGTATTTACAAATCACATTATCTGATTAAAGACTGGTGTCAGAATGTAAAAAAAGTCTCAATCACCAAAAATAAGAAAACAATCTAATTAAAAAATGACAAAAGATTTAAACAGATGTATAATCAAAGACATACAAATGGCAGAAATACACAGGAAATGATGGTTAACATCGTTAGTCATTAGGAAAATGCATATAAAAATCACAGTGAGATCCCACTATATGCCTACTAGAATGATTAAAACTTTAAAAATAAATAACAATAGCTGACCATACCAAGTACCTATGAAAATATACAGCAACTAAAACTCTCACTCAGTGCTATTGGGAATGCAAAATGGTACGGCCACTTTCAAACACAGTGTGACACTTTCTCATAAAGTTAAACATATATTTACCATATGATCAAGAAATTCCATTCATATGTATTTTCCCAAGAGAAATGAACACTAATGCTCATATGCAAAATCCTTTAGGCAAATATAGCAGCTTTATTCATAAACACTAAATCTGAGGACAACCCAAATGCCCTTTGGTGGTGAATAAACAAACTGTGGTACAACTACACAATTATTCATTACTCAGCAATAAAAAGGAGCAAACTATTAATATGAGCAACAACATGAATCAATTTCAAATGCATTATACTAGATCCAAAAGCCACCAAATGTTTGATTCCATTTATGTGATGTTTTGGAAATGGCAAAACTATAGGGACAGATACCTGCAGGAGGGAAGGGGGTTGACCTCAAAGGGGCATGAGGGAAATTTTGGGTTGATGGAACAACCTTGATTGTGGTGGTAATTGAACAACATATACACGCATCAAAGCTCATAGAACTGTATACTTGAACACATGAATTTTACTGTAGGTAAATTATAGCTTAATAAAGCTGGCTAAAAAAAAAAACCTGTGAAGTTCATTACAAATAAGTGTATACCTATAGGCCAAATTTTTTTGTGCTTAAAAATTTTTTTAATTCTCCTAATAAAAAAGTGTACACACCCCTCGACTATAATTCCCACTTCTTGGAATCTTTGATACATATATTAACAGGCAACACATAGAGACATAAGTATAAGCCTGTCTATTACATCATTGTTTGGATTAGGAAAAATCACCAAATTAATGTATTAAAAAGAAAGGACTAACTGACAACCATTAGGGGCTGCATACTATCTATATACACACACACTATGGAATATTGTGCTTTTAAATTGCAGAGTAATATATACAGTATGATCCCTTTGGGGAGTTAAAAAAGAAAGAACAAAAGAGAAAAAAAGGGAGAGAGAGAAATTATTAGCACAGAAAAAAGGTATGAAATATATATATACCTGACAGCATTTGTCACCACAGGAGGGTTGATTTGAAAGAAGATGAGAGGATTACACATCTCTGTACTATTTGATTTTATAATAATCATAAATTGCTTTTGGAAATGAGTAAATCTAACTTAGTAATAATAATTAAATGAAGCATCTTTTTGAATATCATACCAAATAGAGTTCATGTTAATGAAGTCAACACCTTGATATTTGGTACAGTGAGCTTTAACTTACTAGATTACTAGCATCATCATGGTCAAGAGCATGGACTGTTGAGCCAGAACCTTCAGTTCAAATGCTGTTCTTCTATGAGCTGTGTGACTTTAGGCAAATTCCTTAACCTCTCTGTGCCTCAATTTCCTCTTCTACAAAATGGGGATAATAATAACAATGTCTAACTAAGGATTTTTGTGAGGATTAAATGTGTTAGTACACATACAACTAAGCACAGCATCTGGTATATAGTAAACACTTAATAAATGTTTGCTATTTTTAGTAGTAAAGTCTGAGATTTCAACTTGTAGAATCTGAAGCAAAGAAAGTTAAGATCATAATTGCTTTAATTAGATTATCAGAATCTAAGCAAGACTCTTTTGCTTTATTATTCAAGGGAAAGAAAAAATTTTTAAAAATCCATAAATAGAATTACCACCATGTCATTTAAAAAAAATAAAACTTTAACAAAACGATAGCAATGAAATTGTTTTTTCACAAAAAGGTAAAAGTATTCTTTACTCATAATAACAGCCTGTATATTAAGCCTGACACTTTTTTCCTTTTCTTCACCTCCTTATCCAAAATTGTGGCCAGGTGCAGAAAAGGATTTGAGTTAGTAGAAGGGAATTCGCTGCCATCTAAACTCCATATGGTCGCAAGAGATACCAGAAAATGAAAGAAGGTTCAGTCAAAAAGACACTCGCAGTAAAACTGAATTTTTAAAGCTACATCTGTCATATTATTTGTGCCACATGAATCATTTGGTTGCAATGAGGACAAAAGGAACTCAGTGCTAGGAGTGCAGGACGTGTGCATATCCGTGTGTGTGTGTGAACCTTTCTCACAGAACATATGTCATCCCACTCAGATTTTGCCAAAGGTGAAGTTGGACCATGTAATAAAAGATAGTGTTTACAATCAAAATGTTGGGGTTTATGCCTCATCTGAAGAAAAGTATTTGGTTTGGACTTGGATTAGGAGGCTTTGTTGACATTTTCCCATGACTATAGAAAAAAGATGTTATTCATCTTTTCCAAATGAGTTCCTCTTCTTTTTCCCCTCCTCCCCTTATTCGTGGCATTCAACAACAAGAAGGGAAACTTTGCAGACGATAAATGCAGCCGAACCATGAAAAAAAATAAAATGGAATCACTCTGTGACTCGCATGGTGTGGCTAGAGCAAGGCAGATCCTAGAGAGTTGGAATCATATCATCCTGAGCATCTGCACCACTCCTCCTTGGAGAGTGCATACTAATCATCTCTCTTCATGGTCAGTAACCACATAAGGACAACACCAGACGATGCCAGTGGTTTTGGTCCTGTAGCATTTATATGCTTCCCTGCAAAGATAGTCATGCCAGATAATATTCGTCAACCTTGTCCTTGGTCTTCTCTCCTGATTGAGGCAGATGTTTATTTTCCATCTGTACTCTATGTCAGTGCGACTGCAGCCTTCATCTGGCAAAGGGTGCCTGTAATATTATGAGGCCATCACATAAGCTGCTGGAAAGATTACTCTGGTGAATAAAATCAGTTTATGGCTAAAAACATTTATTCTTCATTTTGATAAGCTCTTAACAAATGGAAATTTGCTTTCTTACACTTTTGCCAAGCAAAGGACCATGTTTATTTCTCGCTATATGGGTCATGAAGGATTCCCAGCTGTTAGCTAGAGTCAGTTGTGCATTGCTGCACTCAACAACATCTGTTTCACAAAAACAGTATCCAGCTTTTCGCACTCAAATGGAGGTTATACCATATGCCGGCAGACCACTTAGTTTTTACCTTGGGAACTAATTTCACTCTAGTCAAGGTAACAGAGGAAAAACTGAATATTTAAACGTTACCCAGCTTCAGTCACATCTTCATGTGTGCTTGTCATTTCCAACTATATATAGTAAAGTTAGTTCCAAGCATATACCACAAGCTGTTCCTCTGTTTAATTATTAATTGGAAGAAAGTTTGTTTGCAAAACAGTTGAAATGTATTTTGTGTTAGATGCTGATATTGAAAGTAGTGCCATAAGATGATTTCACAAAGAGAGCATTCTGTTAAAATGTCGATTAATATTAGCTATGGACAAAAGCAAATCAGGCTTATAGCCCTTAAGTAATATGGGACATTACAGAAAACTACAGACTACCAAATATTTTCTTACATTGCAGAATAGTCTTCACTGCTAGACTTTTGTCTTGGTTCCCTTATCTTACCTATTATACTTTTTAAAAGAAAATGGAGTTGTACCTTCAGTTTATTTTGTGAGAATATAAAGCTTAAAGAAACATATTCAAATGCATAATGGTTTTCAAATTTCAAATCCCTGTTATCACAGTCCTTAAATCCCTACACAAAGGATACCTCACTTGTTTCCTAGAGGCCAGAAAAGAGTTTATTGACACTGATGACCTAATGCATTGTCTTACAAGTTTTTTCATAGGTAATGAATATTTTTAAAATAATACTAAATAACATTGAAATTCTATGTCTCAGTTTTCCAGTTTCCTCAGTTCCAAAAATGAAGACAGTTACTCTTGTTTGTCTCTAAAATCCTTTCCAAGTGATGTGATTCTACAATAGTACATAATGATTACTCAAAGAAGGCTATGCTTTTTATCTCCACAGGCAGAAGTATTAGTTTTTAAAGAGTTCCTTGATGCTATGATAAATGCTAAGAAAAGAGATTTTCCTGAATTGAAACTTTAATTATGATGTCAGAGAATCAAGAGGGCCTTATCTTGAGCTCAACTGGGGAAGATCTTACATCTCCTGATTTCATTTTCAGAGAAAGTAAAGGAGTATGTCTATCTGGGAACTGATCATCTGTAGAGACTCCAGAACAACAAAGTTAGAAACTACTCAGTAATGACCACACTAATTATTAGGTTATTCATATTTTCCATCTGTGAACTTGCACATAAAATCATAAAGCCATCCCTGGATTAATCACACAACTAAAAAGGATAAAAAAGATGGGTTGTTAGCATGTGCAGGTTATTCCCATCCTTAACTTTGTTATCTCCTACTTTAGAGAATTGCCTGTTTCAAAAGCTAAGTTAAGGCCAGTCCTGTACAGAAATGTTACTTTACCCATGTTCATTTTTGGTCTCCTCTGGAGCTGAACCCCTCTTCCTCTTTCTTAAAACCCCCTGAAGTTATCTTTTGAGTTATACCCAATGACTTTACTTATCAACAAAACTTTATTGAAACATTTGCTAATAAAATTAAAGGCCTCCCCTTTGCCAGAAATGGTTTTATTTTATTTATTTATTTTTTAAATTTTATTTTATTATGTTATGTTAATCACCATACATTATATCATTAGTTTTTGATGTAGTGTTCCATGATTCATTGTTTGCATATAACACCCAGTGCTCCACTCAATACGTGCCCTCTTTAATACCCATCACCAGGCTAACTCATCCCCCCACCCCCTTCCCCTCTAGAACCCTCAGTTTGTTTCTCAGAGTCCATAGTCTCTCATGGTTCGTCTCCAGGTTCCTCAAAAAGTTGAAAATAGAGCTACCCTATGACCCAGCAATTGCACTATTGGGTATTTACCCCAAAGATACAAATGTAGGGATCCGAAGGGGTACGTGCACCCCAATGTTTATAGCAGCAATGTCCACAATAGCCAAACTATGGAAAAAGCCAAGATGTCCATCAACAGATGAATGGATAAAGAAGATGTGGTATATATATATATATATATATATATACCACACACACACACACACACACACACACACACACACACACAATGGAATATTATGCAGCCATCAAAAGGAATGAAATCTTGCCATTTGCAATGACGTGGATGGAACTAGAGGGTATTATGCTAAGTGAAATAAGTCAATCAGAGAAAGACATGTATCATATGATCTCACTGATAAGAGGAATTCTTAATCTCAGGAAACAAACTGAGGATTGCTGGAGTGGTGGGGGGTGGGAGGGAAAGGATGGCTGGGTGATGGACATTGGGGAGGGTATGTGCTATGGTGAGTACTGTGAATCGTGTAAGACTGATGAATCACAGACCTGTACCTCTGAAACAAATAATACATTATATGTTAAAAAAAAAAAAAAGAAAATAGTGGGAAGGGAGAAATGGTTTTATTTTTATAGGTAAACTTGGGAAAGAGGAATGGTGAGGATGAAGGGATGATGGTAATAAATGGTGAGTAACCTTGTCTACAATTTGTCTCTGCCAACAAGTACCAAAATGACCACTGTGACTCTTAGCTGCCCCCAACTTGACAACTTTGGTTATAATGAATAGAAATCCCGACACAGTAGTACCCAATGGAGCCAAGGCAGGAAGAGCAGATAGATCCTACAATGAACTCAAGCCAGACACTAGAAAACAGAAATCAAAGTCATTCTCCCTATCTCTATGAGACCATGAATTCTTTGCTTTTCTCTGCAGCAGTACATGTAATATAACGAAAAGACATGATCATGCACTGCAGGAAATGCCTGTGCAAAACTTGTCTCTACACAACTTTAGTCTCTAGTGCAGATGGTGTTCTGCTTCCAAATTCCAAGGAGGGAGAACTTGATTGGTCCAGGTGGAGTCGTATGTTCAATACTGATCTATTCAGCTGTGGTTAATGGGGCCATGACCACATAGAAATAACATTGAGGAGAAGCTTGTCCCTTCATTAGGAGTTATGTGGAGTAAACAGCTCTCAGAAATGAGGTTGTGGACAGAGAATGTATTGTGATAACTGTCTCTTATATGACCTTTTTCCTGGAGGTACTAATGAGCACTAAAGTGTCTAAAGCTACCTTTGAGAGACAGCTTGGTGTTGTGGTTGAGAATGTGGACTCCACAGTACCACCAGCTGGAAAGAGCTCCAGCACTCTCCATACAACCTAACCTCAGTGCCTTGCTTTCCTGGCTTATAAACTGGGTATTGCCTCCCTTCCAGGCTTGCTGTGAGGATTAAACAAGTTGCAAAGCATATATGCCGGGCACTATTCTAAAAGCTACATAAGTATGTAGAAATGTTGCTTAAAAAAATAATAAAAATAAAAGCACTGTGGAAATGTAGGAAAATACCAATTCTCAGTAACATAAATTATACAACTATTTCTTGATCATATTTGGCACTAGGGATGCAACCCTTCCTTGGAGAAGATATAATACTAAGACAGATATCATGGATGATTGTAGGGTATGAATAAAATCAGTTTATAAAATGCAATTATAATAAAGGGAAGAAAGAGCCTAAGATCTAAAATTTGAGAATCATTACATATACTTCTTATCTCATTGTAAATATGACAGGAAGGAACACTGCCTTTGCATTTGTTCTGAGGCATTCTTAGTACTCTGTGGAAACTTGATAAATGTTAATAATAGTGAGTGTCACCTAATTTAAACTTTCCTTGCTGATAAAAAATAAATGAATCTTATGTCATCTAACAGAACAGTCCTCACTAAACAGTACTTTATTTTTCCATTTTCCATTAATTAAAAATTGAAAAATTTTATGGAATAAAGAGGACATTATCCCTTTCAAGGAGATTATGTTGCTTAGCTATCATTGTGGCAAAGATGCAGAAATCAGAGTGCAGTTTTCTGCCAACTAAAGAAATACATAGGGAATATTAATTAGGAAAAGAATTTGATGTAGAGAGGGGACTGGGAGTGATGTTTAGAGAGGGAACAAAGCCTGCTCATGTGAGAGAATGCAATTTAATAAGCATTACTCAAGTGCTTACACTGCAGTTGACGAGTTGGTAGGTAAATCTCTTTTTCATTTGCAGTACATTAAAATTACCTCTTAAGATGTCTGTCTTGCACACATGCCAAAAATTCTTGGAGGACTGAGACTATGCCATCTCATCATCCCCACATCCCTCTTCTTGATATGCTCAGACATAGGAAGTAATCCATGAATGTGTTGACCTGAACTTGATGTACAGTTTTATTGGAGTCTGAACCTATAAGGGGCCTTGAAGAAGGACATGCTGGGACATCAGCGGGGAGTCAGAGGGGATGAGGAGGAAGTAGGGTCTATCTTGTTAAAGCTGATCTGGGTGTAAAACCGAGTCTCAACAAGGGGTCTCATGAGAATGACAAAACCAAGTTTGATTGAGTTCAACCAAACATATTATTTAAAAGACTGGCAACTGTGCGTGGAGCATGGGAACAGAAGTTCCAAAGGGGGAGCACTGCTCAACATCATATCATGGTGACTGATGCTTGATATATGGGGCAGGATGCCAACAAAGGATCAGGATTTTAAGGGGCTCTGGGGAGAAAATGGCATGAATTAGGCAGAATATCAGAGCTTCAGCCTGGCAAACTACTGTTCAAGTTCAAATCCCAGTCAGGGAAATAGAATGCTAACCAGAAAACACAGGAGGAATCCAAGTCTGAACAAATACAACAAGATTTGGGGATGATCAAACTTGGTGAATTCATGGGTAACTGGGATTCACTCTAGCTTGACAAATACCAGGCTTACAGGGGTATAATAGCCTGTTAATAATATACCATTGACACTGATTCTGACCTGTTCAAGAGCTAGGTGAAACAGGTTCTACTTACAAAACCATGAGAATCTGAGGAAGGCAATGGCTAATGTATGTAGATCACAATTTAGAGAAGTTAATGCATAAAATCAGAGGTGACATTTGTTCCTCTTCAAATTTAGGACAATATGGAGGACAGTAGAACACAAGCCATGCTAGCAGAGAAAGCAACTGATAGCTTGTGGAGAAGATTGTTTATACTGTGGCTCCTCTGTTGGTTAAGAAGGGGCAGTGAAAGAGGGAGAAATGGGAGGGCCACACTGTTGGTCTTTGGAAAAGAGGGCCATGTGGCATTCATAGCCTCATATGTCAAGATCTGGATGGCAACTTCATGACTAACATATATAAAACATAGTCTTTAATTCTCTGTTGGGGTAATCTTACTCAACTTGAGCTGTGCATCATATAATTAACTTCCTTTATGAAAAAAGCCTCTAATTCACAGTACTTTTTAGCCATGTTATAAAGACAGATGCTCTCTCCAAATGGAATAAATTTTAATTAAAGATACAAGAAATTAACACATTACAAAGGGTTAATAGACCTTATAGAAACAAAACCTTTCATGTTTCCAAAAGTCAATGTTTTAGTTCTTGATTTAAATTAATCCTCCTGCATTTCTACTATTTACTGAATTCAAACAGTTTTGTTGAGGGAATGTGGTATTCTCAGAATTGTATTTTAATATGTATACTAGCAAGGACATTACCCAAAAGTCACTTAGTTATTATACATTCACGTGTTGTATCAATTTATTTTTTTCTAATTAACAATCAGCTGCAATCAAAAGAAAGGATGAGAAACAAAAGACAATCTAAGTTAACAAGACTCACATTCGAGGGTCTTGAAAAGAACTCTGGGAAACAGTCTTTACTGTTAATTAAAAATAATCTTACTTCCCCAAGTAAAAAGAATTCATAAATGTTTATCATTGAATAACTGATAAAAACTTATTTTTATTTATTTTTTATTTTTATTGTTATGTTAATCACCATATATTACATCATTAGTTTTAGATGTAGTGTTCCATGATTCATTGTTTGTGCATAACACCCAGTGCTCCATGCAGAATGTGCCCTCTTTAATACCCATCACCAGGCTAACCCATCCTCCCACCCCCCTCCCCTCTGGAACCCTCAGTTTGTTTTTCAGAGTCCATCGTCTCTCATGGTTCGTCTTCCCCTCCGATTTCTCCCCCTTCATTCTTCCCCTCCTGCTATCTTCTTTTTTTTCCCCTTAACATATATTGCATTATTTGTTTGAATAACTGATAAAAACTAAGGGTAACTTCTTCAGAAGTTCTAACAAAATCACTTCCTTCCCTCTTATTATCAGTCATGATTGTGCAAAGCTCTGAGCAAATTTCAGAAGTTCTAACAAAATCACTTCCTTCCCTTTTATTATCAGTCATCATTGTGCAAAGCTCTGAGCAAATTTAAATTTTGTCATTGACAAACTAGGATTGGGGTGCATCATTGAATTTCTTTGCATGTTCTAGTTTTAAAAATACAGAAAAACCTCCAAAAGTTCTTTGTGTGCGTGTAATTCTTCTTCCTCTACTCTTTGTTACCAAAGTATTCAGAAATAGAATGACCATATAATTTATTGTAAAACTCAGGAAACTTTTGAAAATAAAAGGGGGTGTTGCTAAGAATTATTCTAGGACAACTGATATGACTGCGATATAATATTACCCTATTTACAGAGTACTTTGAATTCATCTTTCTCTTATAATAACTGTAGAAAATGATTTATAAACTCCTTTGGCAGCACTTTCATATAAAGGATTTTCTCCTCAGTCCTCATTTGAAAATTATTTATAAAGATAAATGTCTTTAGCAGCTAAGTGCATTTTGATCCATGAACATAAAAGCTGCAAAAGATAATTATAGCAAACACATTCTCAAACCTTGACACAGTCACCTGTTCCCTCATTCATTTATTCGTTCATGGGATAATTATTGAGAACTTGACTGCCTTGTGAATCTATTATCTGGTGAACAGATAGGAAATGTGGATATAAGGTTAAGGATGGTTCATGGTACCATGCGATAACTAGGAAGAGCACCAAGCCCGGGCATGGGGTGAGGGAGTGTTTGGGATCAGCTTCCAGAAGTAAGAACTTAATGATGATTTCATACTCAAGTAAAGAGAGGTCTACAGGGATGGTGTGTAATATGGAGAAGGAAAAGGGGATGAAGAAGTTTTCAAACAGAGAGAAGAGCAAGGCCCTGGGAGATATCAGGGAACTAAAGGTAGTTTGGTGCAGCTGGGCAATTTGCCAGGGCAGTAGTGGGGGGCGGGGAGAATATAAAAAGATATCAAATCATCCGGGGCTCAAGGAGGAGACTAATTTGGAACTCCAGGCCTGAACTAAGCAAGAAATAGCAGTGATCTGAATTAAGGAAGTGAAAATGAAGAGATTAGACCATTAGATTTGAGGGAACTGCCAAACACCATATTTTAGTCTTTATATTAGGCAGGATCAAAGAGGGCATTGTGGGCCCAATGTCTAGATATTTTTACCAGGTATTTCTGCCTGTGAGATCTAATGTGTATTTGGCTGCAATGGCAAGTATGTTGAAGCCATAGCATCCACAGATGATACCTAATATTCACATCCAATTGGGGAGAAGCTGGTTCTCTTTCTCCAGACCTAAGCACACCGCAGAGGGCCTTCCATCATCCTTAATCCCCAGTTTGGGATTGTAGAAAGGTTTCAGTTGTTTATTTTCTATCTCTATCTTTTGTATTGCATTTTGAAAGAAAATTAAATTTTGTTGAAAACAAAAGTATTGTTCTGGGATATCTAAAAATCCCTTGAAAGTTTGAAGCCCTAGGGCAGGGGAAGGCCACTGTGAAGTTATCCAGGACATGTTCTATGATTACAACTGTAGTTTGGATGTAAATACATAAAATGCAATATTAATCAGTTTCAGGAATGAATACTTCACTAGAAGGTCAGTGTCATGCACAGACTGAAACCATAAAAATCCTGTGAGTTGCAAACTCTTCTCTCAGTGACAGTGAACTGAGGACAGAGACACAGCTCCTTAAATGGTACCTCCTCCTCTCTTACTCCCTCCCTCTTCCTTTGATTTTTTTCTCACATGGCACTGAGACCCTTCCTTTTCCTTTCACATACTGGCCCAGTCCTGACTTCAGGCTGTCATTCTCTCATTGAATATAGTCAAATGGCAGCTGGAGAATTAAAAAAAAAAATTGTCAAAATCATTAGTTACTAAAGGGTCTTTTTAAACTAAATTTGTCTCAGTGGGTTTGGTTCTTGCAACACAGAAAGCAAAATATCTCCTAGATTTAATCCTGCTTCTTTTACAAGAAATGCATATATGGATCTGCATATATATATTTAGTATAGTTCTGTTACAGTTGAGAACCAAAATTTTTATTGACCATTCACTGTGTGGGGGACCCTGTGCTAGATACCAGTGTTTGAAGGACATTACTGCTCCTCTCTTGCCTTTAGGGATATTACAACTTGGTAGGGGGATTACAACAACATGTCATCAGATCATGCACAGGCTAGGAAAGGTGTTAGATTATGTTCTATAGAAGATTCAGAAAAACCCTTTCTTATGAACTTGAAAATACTTCTGCTAAATTTTTTAGTCTCAATTCCTCTTTCGTTAGTATAGATAGGGGTATGTGTGTGCATCCATACCTGGTAAAAAGTATGTTAGGGATTTTCTGAAGAAAGTCAAGAAATGAAAGAATATTGTGATAAAATATTACTTGAGCTCTAAAGGGTACCTAATTTTCCATGACGTCCTGAGGCCTATCAGCTGCTGCCTCTGTCTTGGTCTGGGAGAAGCTCACAGGCCCCTCTAATCTGTCATGAAATCATTTTTACAGACCAATGGCCCTTCCTTTGTTTGGGATCACTGGCCCCATGATAATCGGATGAAACCGGATATCCTCTCATATGAATCTTTTAGTCCCATCTTCTAGCAGAGGGTCTGACTAAAAAAAAAATTTAACAAATAGCAGGAAGTAATGATAATATTTATCACTAATTTTAAAAATAAATATTAAATATAAATATTAACTAAATAAAAAATATAATATCACCTGATATTTATCATCTAGCATTTATTGTTTTCTGACTGCAAAATTTTTTTCTAAGCAAAGTGTAGCTAATTGAATCTTTACAGCAATCTTCGAGGAGGATTTTATGATCTCCCTTTTACAGATAAGGAAACAGATCAGAGAGGCTGGGTAACTTCTTCTTGGCATGAGCTCAGAAGTGATAAATATTCACCCCCAGACATTCTGACGCCAAAGCTGGTGTTCTTAACAACTATGTTTAGAAAGAAATGAATGAATGAAAAATCCTTTCCAGGTTTCTTTTTTTTTTTAAGATTTTATTTATTTATTTGACAGAGAGAGAGATAGCGAGAGCAGGAACACAAGCAGGGGGAGTGGGAGAGGGAGAAGCAGGCTTCCTGCTGAGCAGGGAGCCCGATGGCGGGGCTCGATCCCAGGACCCTGGGATCATGACTTGAGCCGAAGGCAGACGCTTAACGACTGAGCCACCCAGGCGCCCCCTTTCCAGGTTTCTTAAACCTAGCAGACCAAAGTTTAAGTTGTATCTTTCTTTAGGTTCTTCTTAAGTACTTACCTACACTTAGCTAGGACATCATAATTCAGATCTCCTATAGTTCAAATTCACAATAAAACAACTTATGCCTTTCTATAGCTAAGGAGAAAAAAGAAGAAAGAATGCCATGAAATTCCAGCTTACCTTATTCTAGAGATGATGAACACCAGTAACTTCCCTATAGGTTTTCTCATGCATGCCTGCTTCTAAGAACAAAAAGTCTGTCCTGTGATTACCAAGGCAAAAGTTCCAAACACCTAAGATAAATGTATCTCACCATGGAGTTATTTTTAAAGATAGATCATTGATTCTTCTGAATGGACATTTCTCAACAGAGAAATACACAGTATTATTAGATTTTTGAATCCTTCTTCCTTCCCACTTGGTATTTTTTATTATGATTTGTTGCTGCCCTATTTTCTCCATTTTTAGAGTTCCCTATTACTTTCACTTAAGTTCGCCCTAACCTATAAGCTTTCTATAAAGAAAGCAGGAATGATATTAAAAATAAGAGAATTTTCCAGGTGGGTTCTCCCAAGCTCTCGGCTCTCTTGTTAGAGTAAAGATTTTACAGTTACATCTGCATGGTTCTTAAAAAAATGAAAAGGTATATAAAGGGGAAAGATAGAAAAGAGTCTGAGATATGTCAGCACTCCTCATTACAACTGTCCAGATGTGCAGTGGCATTAGAGAATGGTACAAAGACCCATGGTGAGATCGAGTATGAGTGCACTTAGAGCAGAATATCCCAACTCCCTTTATAAAAGCATCAAAAGCACCTGCCCTTGCAAAACTGAGGATACCCTTATCTATAAATGTGCCAGGCTAAAGGTATTCATCCCATATTTATATGTTGTACTATGGTCTTCTGGGATTCAATTAATTAACAAAAATTAAGGAGAGGACATAACTCATTATTGGTCTCTAAACAAGCAACCTCTAGCTGAAATAAGACAAGGAGACAAGGGGTAAAAGTCCATTTCATTTCCTGTTGCTATAAAATTGCTCTAGGAGTTATATTTTTATTAAAATTCTCTAATTTTTTATATTTTCTAATTAGATAAATGCTGTCCAATACTTACCAATCTGTAAGTATAAACATCTATATAGAATTGTTAAATAAATGGTCTCTGAGTGACTTCTGCTTACAGAATAACATTTCACATTATTTTTGGACTAAGAAAAATGTACACTCAACTCAGGATTTAAAAATATATATATTTATTTGAGAGAGAGAGTGCAAGTGAGACCAGGGGGAGGGGCAGAGAGAGAGGGGGAGAGAGAATCTCCAGCAGTCTCCTGACCACAGAGTCTGATGCCGGTCTTGATCTCAAGAACCTGAGATCATGACCTGAGCTGAAACCAAGAGTCTGACGCTCAACCCACTGAGCCACCCAGCGCCCCTTAACTCAGCATGTTTTTAAATCATCTTTCACTTGTCTTGATCCACTTGCTATGAAATAGAAGGACAGGGGAAAAAAGATGCCTAAATATTTAAAATTAAAAATTTCCTTATAAATTAGAAAACTGGTATTTGAAATTATACCCATACTGGATTTAATGTGTCTGGGAAAAGTCATCCTGGTTCCTGAATTAGTATCATTACTTTACATATGGAAAGATAATAAATCAATATCCTAAAGAAAATAGGATAGTTTTCTTCCCATGGGAATGAATTGAACCATATAAAGGAAATTTTGTGTTATGCTTATATCATTAAAAGAAATACTTACCTAATTAAAGAAATCCTTCCCTAGAAGACCTATATATTTCTAAGAGCAGAAACAAAATAACTAGCTTTTAGAGCAAGGAACTCAGCAACAAACCCACCACATATTCATCCATCCAGAGATGGATACTGAGCATGATGTATGCACCAGGAGCCCTTCCGTGCATGAGAGAGCAACAACAAGATAGGTGAGCCCTAGTGGGGCTGAGATAAACATTAGGGAAGATCCTTGATAAACAAGTCACCAGATAAGCAAGGCAATTTTAGTAGGTGACAAGTTCTACTTGAAAAATAATACAAGGTACTGGGATAGAATGTCTAGGGGAGGCTAAACGGAATTGAGAAATAGGGAAAGACTACTCTAAGAAATAGGATTTGAGTTAGACATACAGGGTAAGGAGCCAGCTGTGCAAAGATCCGGAGGAAGAGCACTCTAGGCAGAAGGCAAAGCAGGTACCTAGATTGAGAGGTGGGAGTGGGCAGCAAGTTAGAGGAAAATCAGAGGGAAATGAGTGAGCAAAGGCAAGAAATGATGCAATGAAATCAGGGAGGGAGGCAAGAAATGAAAGCAAATCTCTTCAGGCTAGCAAAGATTTTATTGATAGGCAGCTCACTTGGATGTATAGAGTCTGGCACCAGGTCCCTCTAGGGCTCTGCAAGTTGAATTCAGCCCATCCCATCCACAAACATCCTGACAATAAGCCCAATCAATGTCTCTCGGACTTGTCAAGATAATGACACTATTCACCTTTTTCTACAAGCTCTTCCTCAATTGTCCAGCTGGTCCCCTCAGCCCCTGGTCGACCACTCTGTAATTCACTCCCAGACTCCTTGGCATGCCTAGCTTCAAACAACAGTGCTTTCTAAGGCACTATTTTATCCCGGGTTTCTGATTTCAAACACTACCTGCTGAAAAGAAATACCTCTTTCTTTAGCCCAGGGCCAGAAAGGACCAGGGTGGCCAAGCCTGTTCACTCAGCTTCCTTCTAAGTGAAGGGAACTGGAAAAAAGGAAGACAACCCCACTTCCCACTGTAGCCTGGTGACCACTGGATGGAATGAAGGAGGTATAGGCAGGAAGAATGGCCCCCATAGAATAGAATCCAGAGCCACAGGAGCCTAGGAAGGACAACGAATGCTAGTAGAGGCAAAGGCCAAGGCTATGGCCTGGCATCATGACCTTGTTCTTCCTCTCCACCTCATAGGGGATGCAGCTTTGCTTAGCGTATGAAGTCCTGTATTTTCTCTGGTGAGGCTGCTGTTGGAAGTTGTCTCCACCACTAGACTGTAACCTACAGAATCTATGTTGCACTCATCTTTACACCTTCAGTGGGTAACACATTGTATTAGTTGCTCAAGTAATATTTATTAGATAATTAAAGGTATACAGTGATTTATGTTCAATGATGTTCATCACAGTATTATAATGGAAAAATCAGAAATTGCCTAAGCATCCAAAGATGAGGTCGGTTTTGGTACAATCATGATACAGACTATTATATGATTAAAATTATATTTTAGAAAAACATGAAAGTGATTCATAATGAATATCTAAATTTAAGAGGATATAAAATGTGTGTACTAAGATAAAATTATAAAGAGTGTGTGCATGTCTGAGAAAGGGAGGGAGGGGGGATCTAAAGAAAAAGAGAGAGCACACTTCGTATCTTCCATTTCTCCTCCAGATTTATTTTTGACTTTACTCCACAGGGTGACAACAAACATAGTCTGGTTTGCCTGGGACACTCTCAGGTTATGCTTATTGTCCTGGGATTTTGGCATTATGAGTAATTCACTCCTTCTCACTTTCAGAAGTGTCCTTATTTTCTCAATAAATTTTAAAGTAACCCTTTAGCTCTGCATCCATCCAGGAGGCCCTGCATTATGGATAGTGATAGCATGGCTTCCAACCAGGTTGGTCCAGGAGGAGCACTGGTAGGGGGTTGACAATAGTGGGAGGCCGAGGAGGTGCAAGAGTTTATTCCCCCAGGTTCATCCCTGCAAAGCCATTCTGGGCCTGTTGTATCTTTCCACCAAAAGTCCAGGCAACCATCTTCACAGTTTCTCCACTTCCAGGTCCCAGGAACCTCTTGCTCCCATTACCACTGTAGGCTTCTAGGTACTAACAGGTTCCTGCTGTCTGCACTGTCTGTGTTCTGCTGACAACCTGGCTGGTTGCCCGGTAGAGACAGCAACAGAGAGAGAGGCATAAAGACAGAGAAAAGGGGAAAAGGGGTAGCCAGAATGTTCTCCGTGGTTATTTTGGTGTGGCAAAAATACAGGTGGTATTTGTAAAGTGGCCTCTGTTTGTGCTTTTGTTTTGAAAGTTTTCTAATTTTTCTCTATTTAGCATGTATTTTGTGTTTAGAGAAAAAGTACAAAATAAGGTGCAAATTTGTTGAAAAAACTAATAAATTATTGAAATACCCTTTTCTACCTCTAGAATCAGAGTTCATGTTCAAACACGATTCATGTTCAATCTCAAATGTGATGCTTGTGAGCATGTGCTCATTTAAAGAGCATTGTTTTTATACTTGCCATTTACTGAAACATCACCATGACATTCTCTGTACATTATTTAATTTAATCTTTACAACAACCAAAAGGTGGATGTTATTAATTCTGTTACAGAAAAGAAAATGAAAGCTCAGAGAAACTCTGTCACCTGCCCAAGGCCATTTAGGTAAGAAGAGGCAAAGCCAAGATTTAAATCCACACTCTTAGCCACTGTACTACACTTCCTTCCATAAATAATATAGACATGAATATAGTAAAGCATGGCACAAAATGCCTTTGAGAGCAGAATGTTCTTTTGTTCTAAGAAAAAAAATTAATTGGCCTCTTGATTATGCAAAGCAAGAAAAATTCTATTCTCCTGTCTTTAGAGAATGGGCCTATTGGATAAGACAGTTATGCTCAAGAGTACTCCCGTTAGCGACCCCTGAGCTTAGAGACAGGGTGACATCTAAAATTAAGGAGAAAAGCTGCCAGCAGTCTACCCCTGGTAGAGAGGCCAGGCTTCTGAATTCTGAGAGTCCTATCTACTAGGTAATGTTTGCATGTTTTCTGCACTGTAATACCCGCTTGTTATTCCCCAGTCTTCTGTATATCTAGTTAAGTAGTATGGTTGGTTCTCATCTAGCCTGAGATGAATTAACTGTAATCTGTTTCCTCACTTAGGATAAAGGGGCTTAAGGGGGGCAGGAGAAGGCCAGCAGTGGTATGGAGCAGTGGTCCAGAGTGAGACTACTGGCTGGGGCAGGTGACCTTTAGAACCCATCTTTGGAACATTTACACATCCCCTGGGAATTCCTAAAGATACATGGGCTGACAACCCTGGTGAAAGACTGGATTTCCTGTAGTTAAGCAAGATGGTGGTGCTTGCCACATTAATTTGAGTATTAAACAGGAAATGTGACCTCAGTTTGTGATTAATTTTTATGAGTATATAAATATAAAATATATGTTTTTAATCTTGGCCAAGCTCATGAATCAAAAATTATTTATCAATTTAGTTTCTTTGATAATTGAGGATGATAATGAGGCAGAACCTTTATTCAGATGTTTACGGGCAATATGAATTCATTCTAATGTGTCCTACTACTTTTATGGTTTTAGTTTTTAAATTTGAATATTAATACATCTGAAATTTATTTCCAAATTTTACCCATTTGGCTAAACTCCATTTATTGATTCTATTCTTTCCAAAATAAATCAAAGTATCCCCTTATTGACCCTTGAACAACATGGGTTTAAACTGTGAGAGTCCACTTATACATGGATTTTTTTTTTCAATAAATACATTACAGTACTGTAAACATATTTTCTCCTCCTTAGGATTTTCTTAATAACATTTTCTTTTCTCTAGCTTACTTCATTGCAACACCACAGTATACAATATATATAACATGCAAAATATGTGTTAGTTGACTTTATGTTATCAATAAGGCTTCTGGTCAATACTAGGCTCTTAGTAGTTAAGTTTTGGGGGAGTCAAAAGCTATACATGGATTTTTCACTGCATGGGGATTAGTAACCCTAACTCCCACATTGTTCAAGACTCAACTGTACAAATATGTATGTTTTTTTTTTCAGCTTTCCTCAAATTTATGAGAAGATTTATCTTGCAAGATGCATTTTCAAAAGATTTCTGAGGTCAAATAAGCCTGAGAAAGATTGTGTATAATAACTTCTTAGAAACTCACAATGTATACCAGTGAATTAAACATCCTGAACATCCTGACTAGTACCTTTACACAGTTTACAGTCCTGGAGTTCCTTGAGGCACACCTATAAATACTGTTCTCGTCTTTTCTATTGATTTGTCTCAGTATTGCAATACCAACAAGAAAAAAATAAGTGGAATTATCATTGCTTCATAGTAAATGCTACTATGTTTTAGGGCAAGTACCCCTAATTTTCACCTTATTTTCAAAATTGTTTTGGCAATTTCAAGCATGGTTTTGCTTACCCCCAAATTAATCATACATTCATCTGAAAATAATGAGGATACTAATGGGGGAGATTTTAGAATGTAACACAATTATTCTAATTTTGGGGGTAAAATTTGCATATTAAAAACAGTAAATCCTCTAATTCAGAAACTTTGTATTTCACTCAATTTATTTAACTCTGTGTTTACCATCTACAGTAATAAATTTCAGTTTTCCTCACATAACTCCTACACATTTTTGTTAACTTATTCCTAAATGTTTTACATTTTGATTGTTATTAGGAATCAAATTGTTACCCATTATTTTTAGGTGGTTATTATTATTATATAGTAAATTCAATATTTTTATATTACTTCATAATCTGTCATGTTATCCAATATCCATATTAGTTCTAATTGTTCTTACAGTTGGATTCCCTTCTGTTTAACAAAAAGAAAAATAACAAAGATACTTGTCAGCTAATTTCCAGTATCTACAAGCATTATACATTTTTTTCTTGCCTTATTATATTGGATAGAATTTCCAGAGCAAAATTTACCAATAGTGTTGATAGTCATATATTTGCCTTTCTCCTAATTTATAGCAAATGACTCTAATGATTATCTACAACAGGGATAACAGACTAAGATAATAATGTGGCGCTATTCTATCAAGGGGTATTGTCCTTTTCCTCAGACTACATCCTAATTGAATTTGCTTCACAAAGCAATGTTACTTTTGTTAAGCAAGAGGGAACTCAATATGAAACGACTGGGAAAAAACTGAAAAAATCAAATTTGCTGATTCCTTCAGATAATCCCAGATATCCTCATTTCAATTGCCAAGAACATATACTCAAATCTGGGTATTAAACATAAACAAAAACACCAGAGTTGTTTCCAATCTTACGAATAGTGCTGCAATAAATAAAAGTGTATATATGTCTTTTTGTGTGTCATGTGTGCATGAGACTATATTGGTAGGATATTAACTTATCACTGTCCTAATTCAGGTCGTGTCTTTATTTATCATCACCTGAGGTCAATATGCAGTATCCTTTCCACTATCTTATCCCCAAAGTCCTTGTTAAATTTGGTCTGCACACAAAAGTCAAACTGTTTTATTTGAAATACAAATCTAACTGATTGAATACACTGATGAAACCCTTAAATACTCATATGTCTAGTGGGTTAACTTAAGCTCCTGAGTTAGCATACAAGGCTCTACATGGCCTGATCTTATGTGTTGCTCTAGCTCTGTTTCATGCTCTACCTCCCACCTGTGCTTGGCCTTAGTTCCCTGCACACATCCATATGCCATGCTTCTGCTCAAGTCTCTACTCTGTGCAGAATGCATTCCCCATCTTTGCCTACTTCCCCATTAGATTCAACAGAGGCAGTACCTCCTTCAAGAAGCCTCTCCCAGGGGTGCCTGGGTGGCTCAGTTGGTTAAGCGTCTGCCTTTGGCTCAGGTCATGATCCCAGGGTCCTGGGATCAAACCCCGCATCGGGCTCCCTGTTCAGCAGAAAACCTGCTTCTCCCTCTCCCACTCCCCCTGCTTGTGTTCCCTCTCTCGTGGTCTCTCTCTCCATCAAATAAACAAATAAAATCTTAAAAAAAAAAAAAAGCAGCCTCTCCCATTTTCTTGTCCTCTCTTCACTGGTCAAGTCAGGTTAACTTTATATATCTGTGGTCCAGTAAGATTTGTGCCTATTTCTATTACTGCATTTAGCTTGTTTTTATGAGCAGGTGCTATAATGTCTATGAACTTGAGGTAAGTGGCTATGCTTTATTTTGTATTTGTATTCTCTGTCTCTAGCACAGTGCTTGGCATATAGAGAGTGCTCATAAGAGTTTCTTTTAAACTAAAAAGAAACAATAATAACGATATTTTAAAAATAGGTTATTCAAATTTATTGTTTCTTTTTAGGAGTTCTGTTGCCACTTATACACCAGGAATAACATCTCATTCATGGACCAGGAATCACATCTGAAGTCTTAAGATTATATATTTTACAACACATATTCCTAAAGTTTCTTCCTCTAAATCATGTCTTAAAATGTTTCCCTGTTGATTAAACTCTTTGGGGAAATATTACATATGTGGATAAGTTGCAATCAAATTGCTTTTCATAAAACAAAACTTCTTAAGGCCCTTGTTTAAAGGAGAATTAATCTTTTGTTTTTAATATTCATAATATTTCATATTAGATAGTGATATTTAATCATTTATTTATTTATTTATTTTTAGATTGTATTTATTTGCGAGAGAGAGAATGAGAGACAGAGAGCATGAGAGGGAGGAGGGTCAGAGGGAGAAGCAGACTCCCTGCCGAGCAGGGAGCCCGATGTGGGACTCGATCCCGGGACTCCAGGACCATGACCTGAGCCGAAGGCAGTCGCTTAACCAACTGAGCCACCCAGGCGACCGATACTTAATCATTTAATTTAGTCACAGCGTGTTAAAAAGAGTTACACCTAATTTGGACACTAATGTTCAATGGATTCTAGGAAAGTAGGAGTCTATAAACTGAAAATTTATTAAACATGTATTATGTATCACGCTTACTGCTTTACATAACAAACTTAATCCTCAGAAAACCTCTATTAGTTGAGTGTCATTATTCTAACTTTACAATTGAGGAAATTGCGTCTCAAAGAGGTTAAATAGTTCTGCTTCTTTTTAGGAGTTAGATTTGCCAAAATAAATGAGCTTCTTCATAAATATCTTCTATTTCCTCATTCTTACCTTCTGCATTCTAAGAACTTCCCTCTTTTTCTTTTCACTAGGAACTTTATTATAGAGATGAAAGGCTAGTTTATGCAACCATTTCAGATAGGAAATAGCATTTGTTATACTAGTTCCCTCTAAGTATGCTCTTGTGAATGACAGGTAGATCCATGATGATTTTAGACTCTGAAGAGCAGTCGCTGATCACTTGAATAATGCCCTCAATGGATCCTTCCTTCAACATATGAAGTCTTTTTTCACTAGAAATATTCCATCTGTCCTATACAGAACTCAAATATCAGCAAGCTTTATCCATCTGAAACATAGTTAAGAAACAGAAAGCAACCAAAAGTGCTTTGAACCTATTTAGGGTCATATTAAACAGAAGACCGTGCCCTGGAGTTCATTCACCTTGCTGATCTCCCTTCCTTACTCACAGAACATTTACTCCTATGTAGCACTTGCTTTTGGTAAGTTTATTTGTGTTGTTTTAAAGTCAACTTCACATAAATAGCAAAAAATAACCAGAGAGAAAAGCGGCTACTCCTCTCCAGATATACTGACAATCACAAGAAATGGCAGTTGAGAGCAAGGGAAGATACGAGGAAACTGCTGGAGCATGTAAAATGCTAATGTCAATTAGTGAAGCATTTAAGGTATGTCTAGTATCAACACATTAGATTATCTTTCAAGTTGAAGGGGAATGAACCCTTTACATTGCTCGTGGGAATACAAGCGGGTACAGCCACTCTGGAAAACAGTATGGAGGTTCCTCAAAAAATTAAAAATAGAACTACCCTACAACCCAGCAATTGCACTACTAGGTATTTATGCAGAGGATATAAGCATAGTGATCCAAAGGGGCACATGCACCCCAATGTTTATAGCAGCAATGTCCACAATAGCCAAACTATGAAAAGAGCCCAGATGTCCATCGACAGATGAATGGATAAATAAGATGTGGTATAAATATATAATGGAATATTATTCAGCCATCAAAAAAATGATATCTTACCATTTGCAACAATGTGGATGGAACTAGAGGGTATTATGCTAAGCAAACTAAGTCAGAGAAAGACAATTATCATATGATTTCACTCATATGTGGAATTTAAGAAACAAAACAGAGGGTTGTAGGGGAAGGGAGGGAAAAATAAAAGAGACAAACCATAAGAGACTCTTACCTATAGGAAACAAACTGAGGATTGCTGGAGGGGAGGTGGTGGGATCATGGGGTAACTGGATGATGGGCATTAAGGAGGACACGTGATGTAATGAGCACTGGGTGTTATATGCAACTGATGAATCACTGAATTCTACCTCTAAAACTAATAATACACTATATGTTAACTAATTGGATTTATTTTTTTTAATTTTTATTTATTTTTTTGGATTTAAATAAAATAAAATTTAAAAAAAGATTATCTTTCAAGTCAAAATGTTCAAATAAGAATGTTATGAGAACAAGAGCTTCTGATCAGTACTTAAGGCTTCAGCTCAGGATTCTATAAACTGGTCCTCTGCTGGTGATGACATGTCGAAATTTCAGTAAAGCTGTTTAGGGCAAAGTATAAGGCAAATCTTGAACAGTACTATAATATTAAAGGTAAGGAGTCACAGCAGATAACAAATATGTTTTAATTAAAGGAAGCAAATGGTCTCAAACTGAAGCTTGTAGCAAACCTAGCCCTAGACATTAACTTCACAGGCAAAGTCTTCTTGAACATAGTTTACTTTCTTCCTTTCTGAAGTTTGCTTAAGGCTAAATAACTTTCCTCATCTGTTACTGTATAGAATAAATGTGTTGTGTTGTTTTAAAATAGCTGTTTGGTAGGGCATGTACATGTGTGTTTGTGTGTGTGGTTAACTAATTTTTTCATGGTAAGAAACCGCTATTGCTCATGAATTGATTTCATTTAGCCAAATTAACTCTGTTAGTTACGTGAAAGATTAGGCACTATTATCTTATACTGATATGCAGAAGTATGAAATGTACATTGAGGGCCAATTACATATGAAGAACTACTGGTAATTATGAGAGCTGGTTAATATTTCTGAATTATTAAGTCTGACAGCATAATCCTGCTTTCTGTGTTGTTTAGTCTATTGATACCAGATGCTTAATGCATAGTAAAATGTGACAGTTTAATAGAAGTTAAGGCTGTTCTGCAAAATAAAGAAAATTACTGTGTGGAACATGAAATGAAGCAGGCAGAAGCTGAAAGTTAGAATTGGTTTTAAACAAAAGGGTGGCTGTAAGTCTGAAATGGTATTAAACGTCAAACATTATTGTACCTTATTTCTGTGTGCAGTGGGGTGTATGGGTAGAGGTTGCCTTCCACCACAACAGCTGATTAGAGATTACCCCTTTCCTTATCATAGTTACTCTTTGACAAAGACCATTTAAACAGGGACATAATAATACACATTCCCTCAAATGCTGAAACTGTTGTGTATCCCCTCTAACAGCTCATGTCCCAATGTCACTGGAATTTTCTCACCTGCGAGGGCATTATTTTGGGGTCATTGGTCATTTGTCATCAAGCTGATGTTAAACACCAGTTCAGTGAGGGTGTTGATCAGCCTTTTTTCTTAAATACTCAAAACCAGTTCCTACAAAGCAGCATCAGAGATAAGTGAGAACCATGTACATGACTACATTTTTTTTAATGCTAATTATTAAATTCACTTGGTGGCGCAAGGGAGAAAAATTCACAAGGGCCAATTATACATGATATAGTATAGATGATTATAAGGGCAGATTAATATTCCTGAATTAACTCTGAGAGTACAATCATGATGGTTTCTTGTTTCTTCTGTTGATACCAGATGTTTAATACAGAGTAAAATGTGACTGTAACATTATCTGCTGTATATGTGGTTAGAAAACACAAAAAGTACATGCTATCATTGTGATTATAAAGACATAAGTAACATATAAGACAAAACAGATGTCTTCTTCAAGATTTACTCTCATTTGAAGTAGGTGAATCCCCCGTAGAAAGTATGGGTAAAAGAGAATTTTCTATGACAAACTGGATTGCATTTCATTTCTTGGATAATAAAATGTGTCACTTTTGTTAATTGGCATTATTAGTTGCAGAGATGACAGGATGTCATATATCAGACTCTACCCACATAAATGGAAATTTCAGTTGGTACCAACCCTTGTTCATGAAATTTCTTGACGATAATAGTTAAATAATGATATAAAATATGCTAAGTATACTATGTGTATTATTTAGCTCTTAAAATATGCTAACTATACTATATGTATTAACTTAATCTTCATAATACCCCTGTGAGGTAGGAACTATCATTGTCCTCATTTTACATATAAAGAATAGATATCAATAGGTTAAGCAAGTTGCCCAATATCACATAGATATTAAGTGACAGAACTGAGATTTGAACCCAGGGGATCTGGGTTCAATATACATTTATACTGTCACTACCCCCAACACCCTCATTCTTCCCCTTTCCCTTACCTCTAGCCTAACATTGTTTAGAACACAAAGTCATGGCTCTAGCTGATGGGGAGAGGTAAAAAGCCTCTATCTTCTTGCTAATAGAACATGGAGGTAAAAAAAAAAAAATGCAACTGTTATCACAGGCATACATTTTTGTATGCTCTAATTCCTTAACAATGGTTTATGCTTCATGCATAAATGAGCTCTTTCTGGTAAAACAGGGTCCTCTTATTTACCAGACCACTCAAATCTACCATCATTCATAATCTAGAGGCTTACTCAATTATCAAATTTCTATTTTAAAAGAACCTAAGCAATCATGGAAACAGAAAATGCTGAGACCAGAGATGTCTGTAACTCATGCCAGGCCATAGCAGTTAGTCTTACACAAATGGCAACAGTGGTTGTATCAGCATTTGTTTACCTTGAAATTTAAAAAAATATAAAATTCCAAAGAATTCTAGGTTGTTTATATAGAAGACAATCAAATTCCATGGGGTTTCTTTTCCACTGATTATTCTAGCTTCAAATTCTGAAAGATATTTTTAGACAGAGAAGATATTATCTTAGCAGGATATTTTAAAGAAAATAATTGGTATTTATAAGGGGATAATAATTCTTATTCAAATTTGTTTTTATGTAGTTTATATAGTCTTACAACACCTGTCATCATAATTTCTTTTAGGACTAGGAATGTCCTTGCAAACAAATGTTATGGAAAAAAGGGAAGGTGCATTATATAACAAAAGTTTATGCATTTGGTTCTTTGATAAAGTAAAAATTTTTCCGGATAATACTACTATTATTTATAAATTTAGATGTTTAAATCTCTGGTAAAGCTAAAGAAGAGTATAATTGGAAATTTGCACAAATGAAAAACACAGTTTGAAAGTGGGTATCTTCCAGAAGCTGATGATACGTCATAGAATTTGCACATGTTTTCTTAAGCTTTCTTTAGAGAATGTTTACTTCAGTTAGAAAAAAATTAAATTATAATTTCTCCACTTTTTATAAACTTTATTATCTAGTGCATTCTATTACCAGCTGACAACTTTGAGAGAAAGTAAATTATTCAGATATTTAATCTGATTTTTCACCTGAGGATCTTCAAGCATGTTGTGACCTGTGTGTATTATTTTGAAGTGTAGAGATGGGTAGGGTGAGGTGTATTTGGTATACTGGAAATGAATATAATGTACTCTCAATACTTACGGATAAAGTTCTCAAATAAGATAAACTAATAAAAGGTTGATTATTTAGAAAAATATCTCACAAATCAAAGCCCCCAGAAAATCTTGTTAACTCTATCTTTAAAATGTATCCAGAATTTGAATACTTCTTACTTCAACCTGCCAGGCAACCACCTGAGAGCCTCTGTGTATTCTTACCTAGTCTGCCAAGAATGCAAATCCCTGACCACTCCTCACTTGATACATTTTTTAGTGTTATATTTGCAGTGAGCAACCTGAAGGGATGGGGCAATGTCACCCTCCAGGACAAAGAGCAGGTTTACTTACTGCCTACTACTATAAAAGAGATGGATTTCCTTAGCTTAGTGTTCCTCAGCTGCAACACATGCCCACCAATTATGTAGCATTCATCTGGGCCCATCCATAATGCCTCCAAGGGACTTGGCAGGACAAGGCAAACCAACACAAACATGAAGCTCATGCTGCTTGTTATGCCATGAGTAATAAAGTCCTTTGTCTCTGACCGAAGAGTCTCATGTCTTCTGCCAGAATTTACGAAACATTTGCAGTTTAATATATTACTATATAAGTAGGGTAAAATCAAATCCCAGACCCCTGACATTCATCAAATACTACCTTAACCCAAGACACCATCATCTTTTACCTGGATGATTGCAATAGTTTCCCCATTGGTCTCCCTGCTTGTGCCCCTGTGCCCCTTTGCTGTCTGTTCTCAACACAATACTCAGAATGATTCTGTTAAACATAAGTCTAGTTATTCATTCCTCCATGTAAAACTCTTCAGTGGATTCTTATCTTACTCAGAATGGAAGTCAAAGTCTTTCCATCAGCCGAAAGGCCCAATGTTAGCTCTCTTGACTCCATCTCTTATTATTTTCATCCGTGTTCTATCTTAACTGTCCTCTTTCCATCAGGCACATTTCACTGTCCCTCAGTTGTTCGCTAGGTTAGCTCCCTCATTTCCTGCAGGTATTTACTCACTTTCTCAGGAAAGCCTTCCCTGCCCATCCTACATAAAACTTCCACAACTCTACTTGTCTCTCAGCATTTCATATTTTCCTTCCTTGTTTTGTTTTTTACTTCTTAGCCCTTATTATTTATTTATTTCGTTTATTTTCAGCCTCCTTTATATAAGATGTAAGATCTGTGAAGGGAGGGAATATTTCATTTCTATGTTTTTGACATTTAGAACCTCATAGTACCTGATACATAGTAGCAATACATATATGCTGTATGAATGAATGAAGAGGGCTTGTGAAAGTAATCAATGAATAACTGAATACAAAAGAATAAAAAGTATATTCAGTACCCTAGCCTAGTTGAAGCAAAAGATGTACCAAGGGATAGTAGATGATTCTTTGTAGAATTTATTGCTGCATAACATATCATTCCAAAACTTATTGGCTTAAAACAACAATTTATTATTTCTCACAGTTCTGTGGTTTGACCGTCCTCAGCCAGACAGCTCTTGATTGGGGTCTCTCATGTGCTTGTGGTCAGATGGAACACAGGGCTAATTATCTACCATGGGCTGAACGTTCAAAGTGGCTCACTCATAGAACTGGCAGTTGGTGCTGGCTCTTGGCTGGGAGTTCAGCTGAGACTGCAACTAGAGCACCCATCCATAGTTGCTGGGTTCTGAAAGAAGCATCCCAAAGCCAGTATTCCAAGAGTCAGGAGGAAGAAACTGCCAAGCCCATGAAGGGCTACATCCAGAACTAGCTCAGCATCAATTCTATTACATTCTATTGGCTGGAGCAGTCACAGGACTCACGCAGATTAAAGGGGATAAAGACATAGACTCTACCTTTTAATGGCGAAGTGGCAAGAATAGCATGTGAAATGGAGAGATTGTTGAAGCTATCTTTGAAAAATGCAGTCTGCCCCAGTGACCTTCAAAGAAGAATGAACTATGAGATTAAGAAATACAAATTTAGTGATCTTCACATAGTCTGAGTAAGGGAAACAGACACTGATTTTAGCAGGAAAGAATGCCCCATTAATTAGAAAGTTGGACTTTACTTTGTTACAGGAAAAGTTCATGAGATTTTTTTTTTCCTGGTCTAAGGGATATTCCTCCTTAAAACCATCCATTTCCTAATGTTTTTTCTTCTCCCCTTCCCAAATCACACATTTGACTCACTATTGATACCCTCAATAAAGAGTTAAAGTAATTCTTGCTTGAGAAGGAAAATTAGCACATTGGCATTTTGAGCCATCTCTTGTCACTTTATTCAATATGAATCTAATTCCAGACAATCTGATCTGATCTATTCTGACCCGTATAAAATAAAAGTTCTCCACTTACAAAACCAGAACCCAATGACCTCACTAACAAACTGTCACCTTGTCAGGTGCCATATGAGGAACCAACTAATCATCTGTGTCGTATTTATCTTACTTCAACCTAAGGTTCTTGGAGGTTCAACATTAAGTATCATTTTTCTTATAAAGCAGAGGACAATTCTATGGAAAACTGCCCATTTAAACTACAAAAAATTTTACTGCTCTAAGTTGTCCATTCAATATAGGATGTAGTCATTGCCTCCTTATATTCCACACATCTGGTAATAGGATTTGATTTATTAAAAATTTACATTCATTGAGTTCTTACTACATGTTAGGCATTGTGTTAAATGCTTCATATGCATTTTCTCACAAATGAATGAGTTCTATTATTTTCAATCTTTTACAGATAAAAAAAGCTACAGCAAAGCTGAAGAACTTGTTTTAAGCTACTTGGCTAGTGGTAGATGCTAAATGGCCCTATTTCTTTAATTATTTCTCCACAGACTGCCTCACTTTATATTTTTTCTTATTTGCAAACTATATGCAACTTAAGAAAATAAGAATTAAATACAAAACTATTTTGTGTCTACAATGCCAGTCTCAGCATTTAGTGTGGTTTCTATTTTACGTATATATTAAATGGAACAATATAATTTATATATATTTTTTATATATGTATATATACCTATAATCATAATATTTTTAAAAACTTAAAATGAATCTCTAAAAACCCCAAATTAAATTTAGCTAATTAGAAATTCAGCTTTATTTGATGTTGTTTACAAAAAAAGATTGAAAGAAAAAAAATTCCGTTATCCCTTCATCAGAGGTAACCTATGGTCTTGGGAAGGTTAGCCTGCCTAATCTAATGATTTATACTCTGCTAATTTGAGAAGAAAAAACAGCCATTTATAGCAGTTCAATTTAGCAGAACATCTGATTACACTAGTTACTTATTAGTAGTAAAAATATAAAATCTTTTGGAATTAATGCTATCAACGCTCTTCTAAGTCTTAAGTGTTTGGATAGGATCTGAGAAGCTGATCTGCCTGATACTTGGAAGCTCTTAGAATTCTTCACCTGGTCAAGATGCTCTGATATTAGGTTGGTGAGTGATAGAGGGTTTCCCTTGACATAATGTATCCAATCAGAAAAAATTCATTACTCATAATACTATTTGGAGTAATGTCCTTCTTTCAAAAAATAGAAGTTTTAGTAAGTTACTACAATGTCAATGTGCAGTGACACAACTTTCATTAAAACTAAGTAGAAAAGCATAATAAATTCTAATGATATGCTGAAGATCTACACAGCTATCCCCTACTGACAATTCTTTGTTGGACATCTCACTTAAACTTACAGGAACACTCTAGTTGCCCATTTTACCTCTCAATTTTGAATGAGACTCATTATTTCTGATGCATTTCCATAGATAAAACTGCTTGAAACAGAACTGTTTTAGTAGGATTTCTGCCTCCACATGGCTGAGATTCAAAATGAATACAACTACACATCTGTCAGATACAACTCATTTTTTAATGAGGCTTTAGAATGTTGTTACATTTCCGTTTGCTGGTTTTGCTGTGTGGCATCACTTCTCTTATGAGCTCAGTAAACTGACCATTTTTCTTATTCTTCCTTATTTTCCTTCATTTATTTACATAAATCTGTCAAGAATCTAATGCATCCTTCATGCCCTGAGGGATGTGACATATATAAATACACATCATCATTTACCACCTCCCCCCTTTCCATTCCCTCAAAGTAACCATTGCTTATAAAAACTGAACACTTTTCAGTTATTGGATAAAAAAATTACTTGAAGATGCCCAGAAGACAAGTATAAAAATAAGAATCCTTAGAGAGATCTCATTGTATTTCATTTTATCTACAAATGTACAAAGTGCGTATAAACAGCAAGTGATTCTATGAACAGTTCAAAAATACAGTATATAAAGGCATAAAGAAACAGCACATTTAGTCAAATCTACATAGAATGACTGTGATTCAAAAGTCATGTTGGAAAGGACTTAAATTTCTTTGTTCAACAATGTCTTCCTCTACTGGTCATCTAGTACTTTGTGGAAATCTGAAAAAACCCAAGGAAGAAATACATGAAAACCAATTGTTCTTACACAAATCACATAAATTCCTTGGATGATTATCACAACATGATATAAGCAAACAGTCTTCATATCTTCCTCTCCTCAACCTTAGTTGACAGGGATTTACATTCTAATTGAGGAAGATCAGTCAGCCTAGCTGAAAATTGTGCTTATTTTATTCCCCCAATGACCACCATTGGAGACTGTGTGAAGATGACTTTCATCACTTTTATGATTGCTAGTCATGCCCTGGAAGACTGAAAGAATGATTGTTTCCAGAATTCATAAGACATGTGCAATGTGATGTTTATTTAAATTCAGGTAACTGTCCATCTTCCACAGAATTTATAGTGATGATTTTACTTTACCATTTTAGATTTTGGGGAAACGCTCTCCCCAGTCACACTGACCATGCTCCTTGCTTCTTAACTTCTTACCATGCTTAACTTATAAATTTACTTCTCCACAAAAAGCAAGAGAAGGCATCAGAGTTATCCTAATAATTGTTCTTAGTAAATACTCTTGCACTTTGGTTCTGTATATATATATCAGCAAAATTTGGGGCAGAGCAGGAGGACTTTAGTTGCTTTTTATGGTGGATACAGAGGCGTACCACCCAGAGCCTCCCTTTAAGGAGCACCTGGTACCCAGCTGTGGGGAGTGTTGTCAGTGACAGGCTCCAGGTCTCAGCTCCTTTAAGGTCTATCTCAGCTTCAGAGAGGGCCTCACCCAAGAGCACACACTTCGGAAGTTGTTCACACTTAGTGACTATGTGAAGTAGGGATATAATGGCCTAGATAATTTGACCCAGCAAGGGACACTCTGATGGTTGATCTGTAACCCAGAGTTCCCTGCAATGACCAAGTCTGTCTTGGTCTTACACTGCCTTTGGACTTCTTCTGCCCAAATCTGTTCCCTCCCCCTTTCTTCCATAGATGTTGATCTCCAATAAATATCTTGCACCCCAACTGTATCTCAGCATCTGCTTCTAGAGAGCTTAATCTATAACAGTAATTTTAGCTCTTCTGTCTTTGTAACAGGACATTAAAGGAACTTGTCCTGTGACCCTGAAATTGAGGACTGGGAACAAAAACTGAAGACAAAGATACCAATAATCCAGTACCAAAGAACTGGGGTCCTAGGCTGTCCTCTTCCCAGTCCTGCTTGAAGAGGCTAAACTGGCCTTTTAATACCTAGCCATCACCCCAGGACCCATTCTCTACTTGCCTTTGTAAACTGAAAGCCAAAGAGACAGGAAAGAAGCATTTGGCAGGACTGTTGCTCTGTTTCCATCCCCAGTATTATGGGACAGTGGAGGGGAGTGTGCTCCCTACCCTAAGACAGGGCACCAAAAAAATCAATCACGGAAATATGTGATACCTGCCAAAAAAAAAAAAAAAAAAGACACAGTTCATTCCCCAACTGATCTGCCATTGTGCTTTTTTAACAGGACAAGGACATAAGAAGAGAGAACTGGAAATTGGGTAAAACGAAACAGCCTGCACTAACACATCTTGATGTGGCAAGGGTGTATGAGTTTCCTGATAGTCAAATGGACACAGCTTAGTTGTCATGCCTGTGCCATCTTATGAGTTCCCCATTCCATTTCAGAAGGGCAGTCACCTGGAGAAAGACCTACAGGAGCAAAATCTGTGAGGTAGACTACCAGAGAAGGAGGCAGAGAGGGCAGAGGTCTTCTCAGAATACATTTCGTGTCCTAGGAGCTGGGCAGAAGGGAGACCTTGTCTGGCTTCCCGGAAAACACACACACAAGAGCCCCACAGAAGGATCAGCATTTAGATGTTTTCCACACAGAGGGTACTGATGGCCCCCTATGCCATGTCTGATGGAATTTAGGAGTGCAATAGCTCAGTCTCATCATACACGTGTGCTTCCCACCAGTCCTGCCCTTTCCCTGCCTCAACACCAGGGAGAAGTAAGGAACGTGGTGGGGAGAGGTGAAACAAAAGAGGTATCTCAGGAGCAGGTCTTGCCCATCCCCATTGATCTCCCTCAGTGGAAGCCTGGTGGGCCTTGGGGAGAGGGGAGGAAGAGAGCATAAGATTGAATGTAAGACCAAAGGTTTAAATTGGATTGAATTGGTTTGGAACTTTTATGCCTTAAAGTGACATATAAACTTTATAGTTTGACACACAAACTATAAAATTTGTGGCAGATGTCATTAAAAGACCTGAAAGAGTTTCACAACAGCATTGCTGAAGGCAGTGATTGGAGAAAAATGAATCCATTTACTGTTTGCACCTCATTGAGCTACCACTCTTCCATAAGCTGGTGTATTTGCTTTCAAATGGTTATTACAGGTGTTTGCATGCCAGATGGAGAGTTTTCTTTAGACTGATCTACTTTCAAAGGGTTGGATATCCTGTCTTATTTTTATAATCTCCTTATTATATGAAGATAGTCAACGGTGAGAAATGAGAAGAAAAAAAAATACCTTGGGACAAAATTACAATACACTATAGGCACTGAAGTCATTGAAATGATTTCATGCAACTAAGAAGTATGAGAAACTGGCCATCACAAGTAGGCTAAAATCAAGTTTAATTGTCCTTTAATGTATGGACTAACTGTGGTATGGATTCTGCTTCACAGCAGCCTCAAACATCAGAATTTTGTTAAACTTCATTACTCTGCCACAGAACTTGCCTCCCCATTGGCCACACCTATGACCTGAACATTACTCAGACTGCTTAAATTCTGAGAGCTCAAATTTTTAAAATGTCCTCTCCGTTTACTCCTTTTTTGTCCACCACCTTCCAGACCCTCATTGCTTTTGTGCCTGTTCTTCTTCACAAGGGTTCTAATCTCCCAACATCTCTTCTTCTGGCTCAAATGTCTTCCTGTCCAGCCTGAACCTGGTGGCCATTTAGGTTCATGCGTGGAGGCAGTGACAGAATGGAGACTAAAACGCAGTTGTCCTGATTAACAGATGTAATACTCCAAAGGAAATCCAGGTTGTGGTTAAGGTCTGGCTCTTCAAGTATGAGTCTCAATACCAAACCGTACCAAACTGTTTTCCAGGTTGGCTGTACCATTTACATTCCCACAAGAAATATATGAGTGTCCCATTTACTCCACATCCTTGTCAGCATTTGTTTTTGTCCCTCCTTCTTATTTTATCCATTCTGATAAGTGTCCATGATATCTTATTGTGGTTTTAATGTATGTTTCCCTGACAGCTAATGAAGTTAAACATCTTTTCATGTGCTTATTTGCTATTTTACATGTCTATTTTGATAAAATGTCTCTTCATATCTTATTATGGACTGAATGTTTGTGTCCTCCCCAAAATTCATATACTGAAACCCTACTCACCCTCCCAATGTGATGGTATTAGGAGGTGGGGCCTTTGGGAGGTAATTAGGATTAGATGAAGTTATGAAGTTGGAGCCCTCTCTCATGAGATTAGCCATGAGAGAGCTAGATTTTCTCTGCTTTCAGATTAATGGTTGTTCAGAGTTTAAAAGGGTTGTGGGTGGGAGAGAAGTGGGTGAGGCTATAAAAGGGTAACAGAGATCCTTATGGCAGTGGAATTGTTCTATATCTTGACTATATCAATGTCAATGTCTTGGATGTAACATTGTACTATAGTTTGCAATATGTTATCATTGAGGGAAACTGGGTAAAAGATACAGAAGATCTCTTTATATTATTTCATATAACTCCATGTGAATTGATAATTATCACAAAATAAAAAGGTTAAGTTTTGAAAATCTTTGAATTTATTTAGTTATTCATATTTGAAACGTATTTCAGAGCCTCAAAATAGCTTTTGTTTATTTCCACTGCTGCCCATAATGAATGAATGAAAAATCATTAAATAAATACTTATACCAACTATCTGCCAAGCATTATCTTAAGCAAAATCAGAGTTCCTGCTTTTACATATATATTTTTGCACACACTCACAAATATAAACAAACCTTTTAGTTTATACTTATGTTCATTTAAAAAATATATATGTTTTTAATAATAATCTCTCACTTCCACAAATACACTAGTGTTATTAACTTACTCATGTAATTAAGTTAGAGCTTTTTAAAAATTTCAAACCATGTGTTTGTTTTGATGTTTCAAAAGCTGAGGACAAAGTCAGTGACCTTGAAAATACATAAATAGTAAGACTTTAGCTTTTTTGTTTGTTTTTTATCAACCTAATCTTATAGGAATGCACTAATTATGTTAATTCCTTCACATCTGCAGTAAACTATTTTTAAACTTTTAAACGATGTCTATTATGGCATGTTACTGGGCACATCAATTTATGATCGGTATCATTCCTTGTGTGTTTGCACTTTTTAAAATTTTATTATGTTAATCACCATACATTACATCATTAATTTTTGATGTAATGTTCCATGATTCATCGTTTGCGTATAACACCCAGTGCTCCATGCAGTACGTGCCCTCTTTAATACCCATCACCGGGCTAACCCATTCAAAACTAAAATAGTATCAAATAAATAAAACTAAAAATAGTAACAAAAAAAGAAAATAGATTGCTAAAAATTTAATTAATGCTATAGCAAAAGGCTTGAGAACATTTTTAGTGAACCCAAGTGCTGCTAATTGTGGGGGGTGGGTGGAGAACAAGAGATTGAAGTATATGGAAATAGAGGAAAATGATGGACCAAGGGATAACTGATGCCTGGAGGAGAGAAACCAACAAATAGAAAAATAAAAGAGGGACCAAATAAAGGCATATTCTATTCTAATAAAAGTTATAAGGGGGACAATAGAAATAAAAAATACATCTTTGAAACCTCTAAGGGATAAAAAAGAATGTTTAATTTTAATATAATAGGAAAAATCATCATCACCATTTACCATTTACCACCTGGATCCAACTGGCCCTTTTTATACATAATTTACAAAAGTAAGAATAAAGGGCTAGTGAAAAATAACTGTATTTGAAATTTTAATAATTTAAACATAGCAGTTTTTTATTCTATCTTATTTTTAAAGGGATATATATGTACATATTCCATTCTATCTTAGTTTTATGTACGTATACATACATATATAGAGATATATACAGATACATATACCATTACATTAGTAAGCACAGATAAATTTAGTCATTAGGAAGTGAAAAGAAAACTATCAATTTGTTTTAAAAAACTATAAGATGAAAGTTATCTGGAGTCCTTTTCCAATCATGAATAACCTTCCCAATCAACAATTAATCAATCACTTAGGCAACAGATATCATGGGCTCTTGGATGCATTGCTTATTTTATGGAATGTTAGGAGAGATCTGTGGACCTCCTGTGTCCAGCAAATAAGCAAACAGGAAAAAAAAAAAAAATGGGAATGGAGTCAAGCAGAAAGAGGGCAGCATCTGGTGCAGAGATCCTATGTTTCTACTTCCTAGAGCCAAAAGAAATAAAAGGGCCCCACTAGAACACCAGGGAGAAACTGTGACTACCCCAAGCAGTCCCAAAGAGGTGAGGAGCAAAGTCATAGAGGCAAGGAGCCAGGCCAGAGAAACCAGAGGTCAAAACAGTAGGGAATCAGAGTGACAGAGAAATCACCCCATCCAGCAGGTAGCAGAAGGGTTGGTGTTGACGTAACATCACAGTACTGGCAACACAAGGTCTTTGAAATAGCAACAGTCTGCAACTCTTTTCTGAGAGAGCTGAAGTGTTTCTTGATATTTAACAGCAATGGAAACTGCTCCACTGTGCCTTTGAAGAAAAGCTTCCTCACATTGGGACTATTGGACTGCTGCAAATTAAAAGCAAGTATGACTTCATAAACAAAGTTTGCCAAACACATGAGCAAGCAAGTTATGAATGACAGTCAAGAAAAAAATGAGAGGGGCGCCTGGGTGGCTCAGTTGGTTAAGCGACTGCCTTCGGCTCAGGTCATGATCCTGGAGTCCCGGGATCGAGTCCCACGTCGGGCTCCCTGCTCGGCAGGGAGTCTGCTTCTCCCTCTGACCCTCCCCACTCTCATGTGCTCTCTCTCATTCTCTCTCTCTCAAATAAATAAATAAAATCTTTAAAAAAAAAAAAGAAAAAAATGAGAAATAACAAATTCAGACACAAGGACAACAGATGTGGAAATTGTCATGTACAACATCTAATTAAAACCAGATGAAAAATAAATCAAAGACAATGGAATAATATCTACAATGTGTTGAGAGAAAACAACTATCAATCTAGAATTGTGTACTCAGCGAAAGTGTGATTTAAAATAAGGTAACAAATATAAGGGCAGAAATAACAAAAAAATGCTAAAAGAAAGGCATGATGAAGTTACAAAGATGAGTATACCTCAGGGAAAAACCTGAAAAGGTGAATAGACATTTAAAAAAGTGGAATATCTGGAAATGAAAAATAATCATTGAAAGAAAAAATTCAATTCTTGGTTAAACAGCAGATGAGACTTAATTGAGCAGAAAAGTAATGAGCTGGAAAATACATCTGAAAAACTTATCCAGGGTGTAGGGAAAGTAATTAAAGAGATGGAAAAATATAAAACGACAATAAGACATATATTAGACAGAATGAAAACACTGTACATACCTCTTCAAAGTCTCAGAGGGGAAAAAACTGGAGAACAGAGAAGAACATATATTTAAATAAAATTTTCTAGAATGAATAAGCATGATTCCACAGATAACAACAGGCTAAGTAAAGAGAAACTAACTCCTCTATGTATACCACTGAAATCCTAGAACATCAAAGACTAAAAGAAGATCTTTTAAGCAGCCTGAAAGCAAAGACAGATTATAAAAGACTACAATAGTTAAATCACCTCAAAGTTTTCCTTTTTTTTTCTTTTTTTAAGAGAGAGAAAGATAAGGAGGTGAGGGGCAGAGGGAGAGACAGAATCTCAGGCAGGCTCCACACTCAGTGTGGAACCCGATGTGAGGCTCGATCTCACCACAACCCTGAGATCATGACCTGAGCTGAAATCAAAAGTCGGACACTTAACCGACTGAGCCCCCCCCAGGTGCCCCAATCACCTAAAACTATTTAACAGCAATGGAAACTAGAAGACAGTAAAGTGTACCTATAAACTGTTGAGGGAAAACTATTGTCAACCTATTACTTACCTAGCAAAATTATTGTTCAAAAATGAGATAATAATCATAAGGGCAAAATTTTTAAGAAATTAGGTATGTACAAAACTGAAGCATTTTGCCACCAAGAAACCTGCTTTAGGAAAACCGTGAGAGAATCTACTTTAAGAAGAATAATCATGCTAGAAGGATGGTCTGAGACATAGGAAGTGATGGTGAAAATAGAATGATAAACATGCATGTAAATTCAAACAAACATTCCTAATATAAAACAATAATGTCTAATGTATGGGATTAAACAAAAACAAAATATTCAACCAGAGTACTAACGATATTATATAAGACATAAGGGGGAAGATGTAAGCTAAGTGTTCTTCAGGGGGACAGCTTGGACACAGAATGTCAAAGCCCTAGGGAAATGAAGTATGCAACCAAAATGAGGTATTGGAACCAGGAGGGCTTCTACTCTGCAGTGTAGTCCTGCAGGTGGCGTCTGGAGCATGAACAAAGGGAAAAAGGTATTGTCGTAAGGGCAATGCAGTAGCTTGACACAGGGAGCTCAGGTGGTGGCAAAGAAGACACCCGTGGGAAGTATGAAGTAGCAGCAGCAATGAGAAATTGGTTGCAGACAGGAGAATTGATCAAATAAGTAAATATATTAAGGATAATGGGAACTATATTCCTCAGAGTTGCAAAAGGGGGAAACAAATATGAAAAGCAGAAAGCTAGAAAGAATTCTGCAGTATTGGATTGGAATGGGAGGTATCGGTGTGAACTCATGGTGTTCAATATACATACTTAGTACGGTCCACTAAGATGATCTAAGAGCAACAACTTCCCAACAAAATTGGACACTTAGCAACCACAACTTGGCTGTCAAATTCTATCCTCCCCGAAAAGGAACCATAGCTTCCTGGAGGATTGAGGCAGAGAATGTACAAGATAGGCCTAGAACATCTTCTGTGCTAGAAAGCAAAGACATGCTCAAAAAATGATAAGGAGGTATCAAAAGAATAAGGGATCCACCATGAATTAGCTTCCACTCGCCAAATATTGGATAATTTGAGCATCAAAGCAAAGATGATAGTAATGGAAGACATACCTTCCATTAAAATGGAAATCATGAGTCTACACTGATATAAATAAACAAATGAATAAAACTTTGATGAGAAACATGATATTTACATAGTTTCCAAGTTCTTCCCAACAATATACTTCTTAATTACAAAAGGAAAAGGATTACTTTACAGAGAAAAGCCTGCATACACTACATTAATCAACTGATCATCTGCAAAGTGACATGAACATTAGCTATAAAACAACATTAAAAAATAATAAAAATCATGTACCACCTGAAAGGATGCAATAAGAATAGTGCAGCATCATTTCTGCAATATTCTTGTCAAAGAATAACCTGAATCTAATCACAAGACAGACCAAATTCGAGGCATACTCTAAAATATAACTGGCCAGTAATCATTCCACATGTTAAAGTCATAAAATTTAAGGAAGCACTGAGGAACTATGCCAGACTGAAGGAGTCTAAATAAAAACATGACAACAAAATGCAGCATGATTCTGAGATGAATCCTTTCACTATACAGGATGTTACTAGGACATTGGCAAACTTTAAAGAGGTATATGGATTAGGTGTCAGTAATGTATCAATGTGAATTTCCTAATTTCAATAGTTATATTGAGGTTACACTGGTGAAATGTCATTGTAGGAAATAGACACTCAAATATTCGGGTGTGATGAAGCATAAAGTTTTTAAGTTTTCTCAAATTATTCAGGAATAAAACATGTTTTTTATAGTGTACTTGCAATTTTCTATAAATTTGAGATTGTTTTTAAAATACTATATATAAATATGTGTATATATACATATGTGTGTACACATACACATATGCATACACTTACATATGCATATACACATACACACACAAACATCAGGAAATAAAGTATTAAGACTAGCAGAACACTTCTAAAAAAAAAGAGTGCACTCACCTGCTAGGTAGCAGGACATATTACACAGCAATAGGCGTTAGTACACTTGATAGTAGCTCAGGGATAGACAAATTAACCAATGAAATAGAAATGAATACCCAGAAAAGGACCTTTGCATATATGAAACTCTGATAAGCGGCAGAGTTGCCTAGCCAATCAGGGAGGAAGGAAGGTTCATTCAATAAATGGTGCTGGGACAACTGGATATTCAGGTAGGACTTCTGGAAATGTTCCTCTGTTCTTCAAATCATCCTCTCAATTCCTCAGCCAGTCCAAGTGCTTAACCCCAGGGTTGGGGACATCTGTGTGACCTTTCCAGTATTCCCAGCCAAGTGGTTTTTGACTTGTGATTTTTTAATTTGTTCCATTTCTTAATTGTTTGCCAACATTCAAAAATAAGATATGACATAAAATTCTGGATGGCCATTTTTTTTTCTTGAAAAATGATCCTGCACCCTCATGTGAAGATAATAATTTACAGCTCAGCAGTGCTGCCCCCATTTACAGGGAGCATACCCCAATTCACCACAGAACTACTCCACACATTTACATTGCCTACCGGGGCCCACTAGACACTGGAGTTTTCTATCACAGGTTCAGTTAAAAGTGTTCTTTTGCCCCATATGGCAACCACCATGTCTTTCTCAGCTTTGCCATGGTGGGTGCAAGTCAAGTGTCAGTCATCACTGCTTTCTAGTTAGTTTCAACTTTGCGCCTTTCTGTCTTCCATTCAGATGCTCAAATTCCTTTCTTTCCTGAACTCTGCTATTTATTTATTCTTCATTAAAACTTAAAATACTGTTTGCATCATTTTGGAGGGAGAAGGGAAGGGCATTTTTAATAACAGTTTCATTGAGGCATAATTCATACATCAAAAATTCACCCTTACAATTCAGTGGTTTTTAGTAACTCACAGCGTTGTGCAAACATCGCCACTACCTAATTTTAGAACTTTTGTATCACCCCAAAAAGAAACTTCATACCCATTAGCAGTCACTCCCCATTCCTTGCTTTTATCTTTAAAAACATTACTTCTGCTGAGGGTATTCTACTTTGGTTAGGTATTAAAGTCAATTAAATTATCGGAAAATAGACTCCAAAGGACTTTGGAGGGGAGGTGTTTGTTTATCTGGATTCTCTTGGGATTTCTGAAATAAGACCCTGTAGATCCACACAATATTATGTATTGTGCCCCCAAGGCTGTACCACCTGGGCAAATTAACTCTCAAATCAGTGAGGTTTGCTTCTATGTGCCCTCTTCATTCCATAAATCTCTTACACTTTTTCAGGCTTTCCTCTTTACTTCTAGGCACCCAGAGCACACAAATCCCCAGCCACCCAGCAGGGCTCCATTCAGATTCATCTTCCTTCAATGGAATATTCCATGTTCCAAAATGATCATACCCTCCCCACCCCACACCCATGGCACCAATGCTTCTGTGAACTGAAATAACTTAAGTGTTAGGAGTAAAGCAACAATAATTAGCCACATTCAAATAAAGAAATGACAGCTAGTTGCATTTTTAAAAAGAGTTTGAAATGTGAAATTGTAGGCTTTAGGGGCGAAATTTAAATTCCAGTAAAGGAGGCATGAATAGTCAGGTTGGCAAGATCTTTCCAGGCATGAGTGACTTGACACAAATGGTTTTTCTACATTCTTAAGTACCATCTATAAAGCTAAAATTTTTCTGCATTTTGCTCTAGTATAGCAACATGGTATAATGAGAGTTCCAAGCTTTTTATTTATTTCTGTGGTGCAAACAGAAAGGAACCATATGGTTGATAAAAGCAGAATTGAAGACCTACAGAATGTAGATGGTCCTCAGTAATGCCTTTAAGGACCTCTTTCTCTAATTATAAAAGTATTACATGCTAACCAAGAGAAATTCTGGAGGATACAGACAAGTTTAAAAATATTTTAACTACTTTAAACCCCACCAGCCACTGTTCATATTTTGGTATATATTTTTTTCTAATCTTTCTTACTCTGAATGTGTCAATTCCTAAAACATTTTCTCCTCTTTAACTCATATGAGCTAAATTAAGCTATTAACCCTTGATATAAATGTAAACTACTAACCTGAGAAATAGTTACCTTAATTTTAACATTACTTATGATTTTTAAAAGAAATTCAAACTCATTGAGGACATTTACAAAATGCAAAAATTTATAAAGAAGAAAATAATAGTCACTTACAATTCTACTCTCAAGTAATAACTACTGGCTTTCATAATTTAAATAAATAATTTAGCAAGGAAAACTGTCTAGTCACCACACTGTTGCCTAAAAGAGGGCAATTTACTAAAGCTAGTGTTCTAGCTGGACTGTCTTGTCAGCGTCTCCTAGATCATATGTGACAAGGGCCACTCTACTCACCAAAGCTATTGGTGAGCTCCTGCCAATTACTTTTCTCTTAACAGAATTTTGCTAAATTTTCTCAAAGGTTCACACAAAAGAGTAAAGGGACAAGATGAAGGCATATACAGAAGGCAAATGAAATACCTTCCTGACAACCAGAAAGCCATAGTCACATTGAATATGACTTACTTTGTTAATTCATCCTGCAAGTTGCATGGACATTGACATCCTATCAGTAATTCTTTAAAATAGCATCTCTTAAATCAATTAGAGTATATGAACATGACCCTGTGAGAATCAGTGATCTGGAGACAACAGTTACATGTCATGTTCACTTTTCATTTATTTATTTTTTAATGGGACAGAAGTGCTGAATTTCACAAAAATGAGGGGAAAAAAGCAAAACATCCTTTAAGAATGACTGTTTTCACAAAGTCTTAACAACAACAAAAAAAGTTGGCGCTAAATCCAGAAAAGCCAAGCCATTTCCTTGGCACATCTCACTTTTCACACTCCTTTTCCACAGTAATCAAGCATTCCCTCCGTTGTGCTCTGCTCTTAAAGCAGAATAACTTCCAAGTACTCCTTTGTGACTGTAACCATATTAGAAGTTAGGTGGCTCTAAGCCTGTAGCTACCCTGGGCTCCTCTGGGAATGCTGGGTCATAGAGCTGGGGAGAGAGGCCACCGTTACCACGGAAATATCCAGCAACACAGTATCAGTTCCAGTGTGCAGAGAACTCATGGATTTCAGCAAGAAACCAGATTTGTCTTATGTGTCATCTGTTAGGAGCTAATTTCTATAAATAAAGGTGCTGTCTGCTTTACTCTTTTAAACCATATCCTATGAAAACAAATGGATTTTTCACCAGACTTTGAGAGTATGTTTGAAATGGTTTGATTTAAAATATAGACTATATACTATGCACAATCACGTGACTTACATATGGGGGGTAAGAGAGCACAATTTTAAAGATTTCAATTAGTTACATAGTACATATTTTGAAAAAAAGCTTTATATTTTAAATGGAGAGGGTTCCAAATGTTCTTTAATTTCCTGATATGATTAATTTCAATATTCCTTTGGCTACAACCATGAGAAATTATACTAGACAAAAGGCAACCTCAAAAATTAGCAAATCTTAGTTTCACATCATCAAAAACCTAGAAACAAAAATGAGAATTTTAAGTGAGTCCAAAGGTTGCCTGTAAAGGCTAAGCTCTTGAGGGCACCCAGAAGAGCCATGTTCTGTCAAGGACACCTGAGACTGAAGTGCGATGTGAGGAATGGCTGACAACCAACTAACAGGCATCTCTTCTAGAACAGCTGAAACCGAGGCATGACCAGATGCCCATGTGACTGCAAATCCGGACAGGCTTGCCACCGATAGTTAAAAGTCCAGCCTGAGGGAAATTTGGCTGCCACTCAGGAGAAACATGCCATGCATATTAAGATCCCATGGACAGAGAAAACAAACAATGGTTTTAAATATGAGCCTCAAACCAAGGAATGTAATATCAATTCAGTGTCTGAAATTTGTCATTACGGATAAAGAGTAAAAGAAAAAGAGTGCAAAGGTTCCAAGTTGAGGTCAATTAATTAGCCTCCAGAGCTACTAGAATGGTTATCAACAGGGCAAAATAAAAACCGCACAATTTTTTTTTTTGGATGATATCAAGGTAAAAAAAACATTGTAAGGACACAGGGTGAAGTAAAAGGAAACTAGTGTTTTATATGTTGGATCCCATTGCTTTCCTTGGACCATCCTCATTTTTTAAACCTCTACAGTTCCCATGAAGCATTTCTTTTACTCTAGACATTAATAGGCCACAAGTGTGGATGTTACAAAGTGCAGGCACTGGTTGGTGATTGAGCTGCTTCTCTATGTAATGCATTCCACAATGAAAATTGCATTCATATGTGCATTGTATGGCAAATGTATGTATATATGTATATATATGCATAAGTGTTATATTTTTACAAAGCTGTAAATTATTATTGCTCTATTTTAATTATTACAATTGTAGAAAAATATTACAATATTGACTTTTAAATGAATTTTATATAAAGATGATTAAGGGTACTCTAAGGAAAGTTGCTCAATATGGCTATATAAAAAAGAGTGATGCCTGGGTGGCTCAGTCGGTTGAGCATCCAACTCCTGGTTTCAGCTCCAGTCATGATCTTGGGATTGCGGGATTGAGGCCCACATTGTTGGGGCTCTGTGCTCTGTTGTTGGCTCTGTGCTCAGAGGGAAGTCTGCTTTTCTCCTTGTCTCACTGCCCCTCCCCCCCTGCTCGTGTGTGCTCTCTCTTTTTCTCTCTCTCTCTCTAAGATAGATAAATAAATTTAAAAAAAGAGAGAGAGAGAGGCAGAAAGAGAAACAGGAGAGGATAGGAGAAGAAAAGAACAGGAAAGGGGACAGGAGGGAAGGAGAAGAACAACATTGTAGGTGCTAAATCAGAGTTTAAAATTTTAAACTAATAGAAACTAGTAAGATAACTTTTATATAGGAAGATGAACCAGATACAGATTTTGGTTCATGGTGGAGAACTGGAGTGGACATTCCTACCCTCGATATACTTTCTTCTCTCTTTCTTCCAGTAGACCCTCAAACCTCACCTCCTTTTTTTTTTTCTTTAAACTTTAAGGCACTTCGTTCTTTGTGATTATAGTGCAGCTACCAATTACAGTTACACAACTATTCCCAAAGGTGGGAACTACAAGCTACATCAACCATACTCACCTCTGAGGGATTTAAATTAAAGACCTATACATGCAGATATTTGTGGCTGGTTGATCCAATGAAGTCATCTCAAAAAGAGTGTGCTCTCAGTTTCCTAGAGCTGAAATCCACAGAGAAACTCTAGATCCTGTCTTCTATTTTGGCAAGCTAATGTATATTCTGCAGATAGATCTCATTTTCTTACTTAAATCGTGGTTCCTTTTGCTTTAGCCAAAGGGTTCTAGACTATATCTCCATGGATGCAGCGACCATTTCTAATTTCACTCACTATTACGTCTCCTGTGCTTGGCTCTGCATTGAGTTCTTGGTAGGCATTTAACTATTTGCCAAATGATGAAACAACATGAGTGAATAGGTATACTCCAACCCCTGAAAATACTTCCTACCTTTAAGATTTAAAGAGTAATTTCTATTTTAAATCTAAATAGTTGAGGTAATTTTCATTAAACATCCCAAATAATATAATGGAGATGAGCTATTAATATAAAAAGTATTAATATAAAAAATTGGATTTAAAAAAGCAAAAAAAAAATTAGGAGTTTTAAAAAATGACTTTTGCAGTTTCCATTACATGTTCTATCTTATAAAAGTGTAATTTATGCCCAGTTCCTACTTATTCTCATTGATGAATAACATTTTAACACACTTTTCATTCTCACCTGTGCACATTATTGGATTATTTGCATGAATTATTTTGTTTTCTCAAAACCATCAGTTCACTAAAATTAATCACTACTTTGAATTTTTTGAGTACTGTTATGAACTAAATGTGTGTGTCTCCCCCAAAATTCATATGTTGAAATCAAATCCCCAATATGATAGTATTTGGAGGTGGGGCATGTGGGAGGTAATTTGGTTATGAGGATATAGCCTTAATAAATGGGATTAGTGCCCTTATTAGAGGCCAGAACCTCCTTTTCACTATGTGAGTATACAGCAAAAATTTGACAGTCTGCAACATCAGAATCCAACAATGCTGGTACTCTGATCTTAGATTATCAGTCTCCAGAACTGTGAGAAATAAATTTCTGTTGTTTATAAGTTACCCAGTCTGCTGTAGTTTGTTATAGCAACCCAAACTAAGACAAGTACATTGGCCAATAATTACCAAATTTGGTACATGTCCCTCTGAGGATCCATGAAGGTTTTCTAAGAACTTTGTAGGCAGTGAAAGACTTAAGAAAATCCATTTTCATATTCTCAACTTCTACTTTTTGCCACAATTGATATGCCTGAGAATAGGTCTGTGGTCAAGGCATCAATTGGGTTTGTATTTTCTATCTTCCCTTCTCACAACCAAGCTTCCCCCATATTACAATAGAAACACTTGTGTTTTAACCCTCCCAACTCTTATCAAAAAGTGTCTGAAATCTTTTTTAACCAAGTCAACATAAACTTTTGATAAGGCTTTTGTCTTTTCTTTCTCATACACTTTACCGTTCTAGACATGGTGGGGCATTAGAAATGGGGTATTTTGCCTGTGTTGGAATATTCTAAAATCAGATATATTTGTAGAGTTGGGTTAAAGGAGTAGTGACTATTTTCTTCTAAAGATCTTCTTCTATCTCCCCAATTCTTGCCAGAGAAATTGTCGATGCTGAGGAAAATTCTCCAAAAAAAAAAAAAAAAAGCCATAAAATTGTGCCAGTAAATATTGAAGGGCATTGTAGGTTATTTCATCTAGGTGAAAAGCTCATAAATAAACTCTGTCCTATCTTACATAATGTAAAAATAATAATTGTAATGATTACTTAATCCAGATGAAGGGAAAATAACATTTAGGTCCTTTGGTCATTGAGAATATAAAAATTTAATTTCAGTTTATATACATATTTTTATAGCAGAAAGATATAAATTGTGATCAATAAAAGACCTCCAAGAATAAAAATGTATTATGTTAGGATAAAATTCTGTGGGAGAAATGGAACGGAAATATGAGTTCAAGGAGAAAATGGAACAATATAAAATTTCTGATTGTTAAAGAAGAGTTTATTCAGGGATTTATAAAAACTGATGATGGTGGGCATAAAATATAGTATTTAAATTATATCAAATAGATATACTATGTCACTATAGTATTTAAATTATATTGAATAGATATGTTGAAAAGAATATTACAATTTTTATATCAAATGTCAATAATTAAAGTATGCCAAAAGTCCCATCTTTTGAAATTAATTTAAATTATGATGAAAAAAATTCCACTGTCAATTTAAAAATGGACAAAAAAGTAAAAATAGTTTCCAAAAAATGTTAGGAACATGCAAGCAACCCCTAAAGATAAATATTTCATATATATTTACAAATAGAAATTCACAAAAATTAATTAATGTTTCCAAGTCCACAATAGTAAGTGATGAAACCAGGAGGGTCTGTTTGACTCTGATCCTCTAAATTTCTCACTGTACCTTCACTTTCCCAGATTTTCCTCACTCCACCTCACTTCTTATTCAGCTCACTGACCATGTGGAACTGACCTACAGGGGCCCCAAGACCACTGCAAGTGCTTGGCTGCAGACTCACAAAAGCAATCACTGCAGAGAGGCCATAGCTTCCCATATACCTCTGCATAAGCTCCCCCTTCTCAGTCCACTTTGGCAGATGTGTTTGCCTTCAGGAGTTCTCTACAAGCTACAACATGTCCACCTGCCACAGTGCTTCATGAAGCTGGTTAGCGCTTCCTTCTTTGGTTCTCCAAATTTCCCTTCTGTACTTTCACTTCCCTAGCTCCTCCCACAATTGTGTAAAGTTTAATTCCTATAATAAATCTCTTATTCTTATAATACGCATGATGGCTCTGCTTCTTCACTGACACAATTGCTGTTACCTAAAATGATTCCAGAGTAATAGAATCTTAGTATTGGGAATCTGGAATTGGTTCTCTGATCTAGGTAGATTTAAAGATAATTAGGATCCTGTTGCCAGTGGCAAATGGGGCAATGGTAGTCCATGGCATGCAGTGAAAACACTGCTTAAAGTGTCACCTATAGCAACTTGGAAAGACCTTTCATGTCCAAGTGGTTGCTGGCACAGAAAAATTTAGTGGAAATATGAATAAATTTACCACAAATTGATTTGGTTGGTTCTAAATGTGCTGGAGAACATGGAGGGAAAAAATGAGACTAAGGCTTTAAAATTCCAACTCAAGGTCTTGATAAGGAACCAAAAGTCTTCTATAATGGCCCTGGAGGTAACTTTTATCTTCTGTAGCCACAGAATTGAAATTTCTAAAAACCAAATCCAAAATTTACTCCAGTGGATGGCTGAATTACAATACAAATTTAATTAATAACTTCTCAGTGTCTCTTAGGGAATTGACTGGAAAAGAATGAAACCCCAAAATTTGAGAGGAGGGCATGTAGGCAAATTCCAATGAAGCTGAGAATTTTGAACACCCAAATTCTGCACTTCCCTTTGACAATTAAATCAGAATCCTACAGTTTTCTGAGATCAGTCTCCTCTTGTCTGAAGTAATTGTAAAGGATCTCTTACTCTCAGAACTGAGATCCTCCTTAGCATCAACTCCCACCTCTCATTGCTTCTAGCTCTATAAACAGAATCAAATCCCAGATGGCTCCAAGGATCCAGCTACAAAGCACAACCCATAAGGATGAACCATACACATCAAGGCATGGGAGGGAGAATTAAGATATTTTATTATAAAACACTCACACTACTTGTGAAGTGGAATAGTGTTATTTGAAAGTGGACTTGAATTAGTTGCAAATTCTAGAGTAACTGCTGAATAAAGTAATAAAAGAGGTATAATTGATATGCTAAGAGAGGAGAGAAAATGGGATCATATAAAATGCTCAATTAAAACTTCAAAAGGTGGAGGGCACCTGGGTGGCTCAGTCAGCTAGGCACCTGCCTTTGGCTCAGGTCATGATCCCAGGGTGCTGGGATGATGCCCCGCATCAGGCTCCCTGCTCAGTGGGGAGCCCGCTTCTCCCTCTCCTTCTGCCCCTCCCCTGGCTTGTGCCCTCTCTCTCTGAAATAAATAAATAAAATCTTAAAAAAAAAAACAACTTCAAAAGGCGGAGAGCAGAAGAACAACTTCAAATAGCAACAGAATGAAGGCAACAAATAGAGAATAGTAACAAATATAGTAGAAATTGATCCATCTATATCAATAATCACTTTAGACCATTATAATAATGACCTAAATGCACTAATTAAAAGACAGATATTGTCAGGGTGGATCAGAAAACAAGACTCAACTATATATTGTTTACAACAAACTCACTTTAAATATAAAGACAGATATATATTAAAAGTAATGTACCTAAATACTTTAACAATTTAAAAAAATAGAAATCTTACAATGTTAGCTCTCAGATCACAGTGGAATTAAACTTAAATCAATAACAGAATGACAGCTGGAAAATCCTCAAATACTTGTAGATTAAACAATACACTTCTAAATGACACATGGGTCAAAAAAAAGACATCTCACGAGAAATTTAAGAATATTTTGAAGTAAATGAAAATGGAAACACAGCTATCAAAAGTTTGTGGTGTGGCAAAAACAATTTTTAGAGGGGAACTTACAGCATTGAATGCATATATTAGAAAAGAAGAGGGGGGCGGGCAAGATGGCGGAGGAGTAGGAGACCTGGATTTCCTCTCCTCTCAGGAATTCAGCTGGATAGGGATCAAACCATTCTGAACACCTACAAACTCAACAGGAGATCAAAGAAAAGAATAGCAAAAACTCTCATCAGAAAAGTGACCACTTTCTGGAAGGTAGGACATGCGGAGAAGTGAATCCGAGGCGATATTCGGGAGGATAGACGGCGGGGGAGGGGCCTCCATCAGCCGCTTCTGGCAAGTGATAGAACCACGGAGCACAAAATCGGAACTTTTAAAAGTCTGCTCCGCCGAGGGACGTCACTCTGGTGGCTAAGCGGGGGGTGGAACCCTCCGGGACAGTGTGGTCTCAGGACCCTCAGAGTCACAGAAAGACCGGGGGTGCCTGAGTGTGGCAGAGCTCCCAGGTAACAGAGCAGGGAAGCCGGCTGCAGAGGCGGAGCCCAGGCGCGGGCTCTCAGCTCGGGGTTGCCATAAACCATGATAAAGCGGCACAGTTGGGCCACTGCTCCTCCAGCAGGGACCCAACAAGCAGCAGATCAGGGGAGACTCACCTTCCTCCCCTGGGAGGAGCCGCGCGGGAGTGCGCCGCAGGGATCTGCTGGGTTTGGAGACTCCACCCGGGGTCGGGTGCTAGAGATAGAAACGCGCGGTCACAGGCTGGGTGAGCACGGAGTGCGGCCAGAGACCGGGGAGACGGGAGTGACTGACGGCTTTTCTCTGGGGCGCACTGAGGAGCGGGACCCCGAGTTCTCGGCTCCTCCGGGGCGGAGATTGGGAGGCCGCCATTTTCACTCTCCGCCTCCAAAGCTGTACCGAAAGCTCGCAGGGCACAAAAGCTCTGGAGAGCAACCCGAGCAGATTACTTAGCCCGGACCGGGCAAGAGCGGAGCAATTCCGCCTCCGGCAAAGACATTTGGAAACCACGGCAACAGGCCCCTCCCCCAGAAGATCAGCGAGACCAGCCAGCCAAGACCAAGTTTACTGATCAATGAGAACGGCAGAACTCCAGTGCTAGGGGAATACTGCACATAGAATTCATGGCTTTTTTACAATGATTCTTTAGTTGTTCAAAGTTAATTTTTTTTTAACTGTCTTTTATTCTTCTTTTTTTTAATTTTTCTTTTTCCCTTTTTCAACCAACATCTTATCAATCCCTTTTTAAAAAACATTTTTATTTTTCATTTTTAGAGTCATATTCTATCCCTTCATAGTAGTTACCCGTATTTTTGGCTTATATATATAAGTTGTTCTGTCTTTAAAATTTTGAGATAGTTTCTTCTAACAGATCAAAATATACCCTAAATCTCCACTATATGGTTTTTTCTACTCCCCTGCCCGATCACATTCTCTCCCTTTTTTTTCTTTTTTCTTTTTTTAAATCCTCTTCTTTCTTTTTTCAAACAACTTCTTATCAATTCCTTTTATAAAATTTTTTATAATTTCCATCTTTACAGTCATATTCCATCCCTTCATCACATCAACCCTTATTTTTGTACATATATAAGTTTTTCTTTCTTTAAAATTTGGGGAGGCACTTTCTTCTAACAGACCAAAATACACCCCAAATCTAGTGTGTGGCACTGATCTATATACCAGCCTGATTATATTTGATCACATTCTGTTTTTTGTTGTTGTTGTTGTATTGTTTTGTTTGTTTTTGTTTGTTTTTATCTTTATGTTTTTCTTTTTCTTTTTTTTCTTTCTCTTTTTTCTCTCTTTCCCTTTCTTTTCCCACTGCTTCAGGTCTTTTCTAATTTGTTTAGAGTATATTTTTTGGGGACATTGTTACTCCGCTAGCATTTTATTCTCTCATTAATCTATTCTCCTCTGCACAAAATGACAAGATGGAAAAAATCACCTCAACAAAAAGAACAAGAGGTAGTACTGACTGCCAGGGACCTACTCAATACGGACATTAGTACAATGTCAGATCTAGAGTTCAGAATCATCACTTTAAAAATACTAGCTGGGCTTGAAAAAATATGGAAGTTATTAGAGAAACCCTTTCTGGAGAAGTAAAAGAACTAAAATCCAACCAAGTAGAAATCAAAAAGGCTATTAATGAGGTGCAATCAAATATGGGGGTGCTAACAGCTAGCATAAATGAGGCAGAAGAGAGAATCAGTGATATAAAAGACCAAATGATGGAAAATAAAGAAGCTGAGAAAAAGAGAGATAAACAACTACTGGATCACGAGGGAAGAATTCGAGAGATAAGCAATACCATAAGACAAAACAACATTAGAATAATTGGGATCCCAGAAGAAGAAGAAAGAGAGAGGGGGGCAGAAGGCATAATGGAGCAAATTATAGCAGAGAACTTCCCTAATTTGGGGAAGGAAACAGGCATCAAAATCCAGGAAGCACAGAGAACCCCTCTCAAAATCAATAAAAATAGGTCAACACCCCAACATCTAATAGTAAAACTTATGAGTCTCAGAGACAAAGAGAAAATCCTGAAAGCAGCTCAGGAGAAGAGATATGTAACCTACAATGGTAGAAACATTAGACTGGCAACAGACCTATCCACAGAGACCTGGCAGGC